>NC_057803.1:648478519-648484657 GCF_018294505.1 Triticum aestivum | reverse complement strand
GGGGAGGATGGCCGGCGCAGGGGAGGGCGGCCGGCGGGGAGGAGGGCCGGCGCGGGGAAGGGAGGCCAGCGGGGGAGGAGGGCCCGCACGGGGGAGGGCAGCCGGCGTAGGACACGGGGGCGGCGGCTGGAGCGGGGGATTGAGGGGCGCGTGAGTGTGAGCATGTGAGTGTGAGAGTGAGTGAGAGAGCGCGCGCGCCGGAAGGAGGAAGCAGAGGTGGGCTTAGCAGCAGCATGGGGGAGGAGGCCCAGCGCTATAGCTAAAGCTGCAACAGTGGGCCGAGTGCCGTGGCCCACTAACAGCAGCGCTGGCCTGGAAAACACGCGCTACTGCTAACGTGTGCTTGCAGCGCTGGTTTTGGCCGACGCTACTGCTAAGTAGCAGTAGCGTGGGGTATATAACCAACGCTACTGCTAAATGTCTACCTATAAGCATTTTCCTAGTAGTGTGATGACTACTTGATAGTTTAGTGCACCATGCTTAACGGCCTAGAATCGGGACTTCAAAGACATTTTGAACGTCATGGACCATATGAGATGTTCCAGGAGTTGAAGTTAATATTTCAAGCAAATACCCGAGTTGAGAGATATGAAGTCTCCAACAAGTTCTATAGCTAAAAGATGGAGGAGAATAGCTCAAGCAGTGGGCATTTGCTCAGATTGTCTGGGTACTACAATCGCTTGAATCAAGTGGGAGTTAATCTTCCAGATAAGATAGTGATTGACAGAGTTCTCTAGTCACCATCACCAAGTTAGTATAACTTCATGATGAACTATAGTATGCAAGGGATGACGAAAACAATTCCCGAGCTTTTCATGATGATGAAACCGATGAAGGTATAAATCAAGAAAGAGCATCAAGTGTTGATGATTAACAACACCACTAGTTTCAAGAAAAGGGCAAAGGGAAAGAAAGGGAACTTCATGTAGAATGGCAAGCAAGTTGTCACTTCCATGAAGAAGCCCAAAGCTAGACTAAAGCCTGAAACTGAGTGCTTCTACTGCAAAGAAAATGGGCATTGGAAGCGGAAATGCCCTGAATATTTGGTGGATAAGAAGGATTGCAAAGTGAACAAGGGTATATTTGATATACAGGTTATTTATGTGTACCTTACTAGTGTTTATAGTAGCCCCTGGGTATTTGATACTTGTTCAGTTGCTAAAAATTAGTAACTCGAAATAGGAGTTACAGAATAAACAGAGACTAGTTGAGGGTGAAGTGATGATGTGTGTTGGAAGTGGTTCCAAGATTGATATGATCATCAGCGCACACTCCCTATACTTTTGGGATTGGTGTTAAACCTAAATAAATGTTATTTGGCGTTTGCGTTGAGCATGAATATGATTTGATCATGTTTATTGCAATACGGTTATTCATTTAAAGTCAGAGAATAATTGTTGTTCTGTTTACATGAATAAAACCTTCGATGGTCATACACCCGATGAAAATAGTTTGTTGGATCTCGATCATAGTGATACACATATTCATAATATTGATGCCAAAAGATGCAAAGTTGATAATGATAGTGCAAATTATTTGTGGCACTGTCGTTTGGGTCATATCGGTGTAAAGCGCATGAAGAAACTCCATAAAGATGGACTTTTGGAATCACTTGGTTATGAATCATTTGATGCTTGCGAACCATGCCTTTTGGGCAAGATGACTAAAACTCCGTTCTCCGAAACAATGGAACGAGCTACTGACTTGTTAGAAATAATACATACCGATGTATGCGGTCCAATGAGTGTTGATGCTCGTGGCGGGTATCGTTATTTTCTGACCTTCACAGATGATTTGAGCAGATATGAGTATATCTACTTAATAAAGCACAAGTCTAAAACATTTGAAAAGTTCAAAGAATTTCAGAGTGAAGTGGAGAATCATTGTAACAAGAAAATAAAATTGCTACAATCTGATCGTGGAGGAGAATATTTGAGTTATGAGTTTGGCCTTCATTTAAAACAATGTGGAATAGTTTCACAGCTCATGCCACCTGGAACACCACAGCCTAAATGGTGTGTCCGAACGTCGTAACCGCACTTTATTGGATATGGTGCGATCTATGATGTATCTTACCGATTTACCACTACCGTTTTGGGGTTATGCATTAGAGACAGCTGCATTCACTTTAAATAGGGCACCATCAAAATCCATTGAGACGACGCCTTATGAACTGTGGTTTGGCAAGAAACCAAGGTTGTAGTTTCTTAAAGTTTGGGGCTGCGATGCTTATGCAAAAAAGTTTCAACCTGATAAGCTCAAACCCAAATCGGAGAAGTGCGTCTTCATAGAATACCCAAAGTAAACTGTTGGGTACACCTTCTATCACAGATCCGAAGGCAAGATATTCATTACTAAGATGGATCCTTTCTAGAGAAGGAGTTTCTCTCGAAAGAAGTGAGTGGGATGAAAGTAGAGCTTGATAAGGTAATTGTAGCTTCTCCCGAATTGGAAAGTAGTTCATCACAGAAATCAGTTCCAGTGATTCCTACACAAACTAGTGAGGAAGCTAATGATGATGATCATGAAACTTCAGATTAAGTTACTACAAAACCTTGTAGGTCTTCCAAAGTACAGTCTGCACCAGAGTGGTATGGTAATCCTGTTCTGGAAGTCATGTTACTAGACCATGATGAACCTACGAACTATGAGGAAGCGATGATGAGCCCAGATTCCGCGAAATGGCTTGAAGGCCATGAAATCTGAGATGGGATCCATGTATGAGAACAAAGTGTGGACTTTGGTGGACTTGATGGATGATCGGCAAGCCATAGAAAATAAACGGATCTTCAAGAGGACGACACACGCTGATAGTAGTGTTACTATCTACAAAGCTCAACTTGTCGCAAACAGTTTTTCGACAAGTTCAAGGTGTTGAATATGATGAGATTTTCTCACTCGTGTCGATGCTTAAGTATGTCCAAATCATGTTAACAATTGCCACATTTTATGACATCTGGCAAATGGATGTCAAAACTGCATTCCTTAATGGATTTATTAAAGAAGAGTTGTATATTATGCAACCAGAAAGTTTTGTCAATCCTAAAGGTGCTAACAAAGTGTGCAAGCTCCGGTGATCCATCTATGGACTGGTGCAAGCATCTCGGAGTTGGAATATACGCTTTGATGAGTTGATCAAAGCATATAGTTTTATACAGACTTGCGGTGAAGCCTATATTTACAAGAAAGTGAGTGGGAGCACTACAGCCGTTCTGATAAAGTGATAAGTATATGTGAATGACATATTGTTGATTAGAAATAATGTAGAATTTTCTAGAAAGCATAAAGGAGTGTTTGAAATGAGTTTTTAAAGAAAGACCTTGGTGACGCTGCTTACACATTGAGAATCAAGATCTATAGAGATAGATCAAGACGCTTGATAAGATTTTTCAATGAGTACATACCTTGATAAGATTTTGAAGTAGTTTAAAATGGAACAGTCAAAGAAGGAGTTCTTGCCTGTGTTGCAAGGTGTGAAGTTGAGTAAGACTCAAAACCCGACCATGGCAGAAAATATAAAGAGAATGAAAAGTCATTCCCTATGCCTCAGTCATAGGTTCTATAAAGTATGCTATGATGTGTACCAGACCTATTGTATACCTTGCTCTGAGTTTGGCAAGGGAGTACAATTTTGATCTAGGAGTAGATCACTGAACAGCAGTCAAGCATATCCTTAGTAAGGACTAGGGAAATGTTTCTTGATTATGGAGGTGATAAAAGAGTTTGTCGTAAAGAGTTACATCGGTGCAAGCTTTTACACCGATCCAGATGACTCTAAGTCTCATTCTGGATACATATTGAAAGTGGGAACAATTAGCTAGAGTAGCTCCATGCAGAGCATTGTAGACATAGAATATTTGCAAAATACATATGGCTCTGAATGTGACAGACCCATTGACTAAACTTCTCTCATGATCAAAACATGATCATACCTTAGTACTCTTTGGGTGTTAATCACATACAGATGTGAATATTGGTGTTAAATCACATGATGATGTGAACTAGATTATTGACTCTGGTGCAAGTGGGAGACTAAAGGAAATATGCCCTAGAGGCAATAATAAAGTTATTATTTATTTCCTTATTTCATGATAAATGTTTATTATTCATGCTAAAATTGTATTAACCGGAAACTTAGTACATGTGTGAATACATAGACAAAGCAGAGTGTCACTAGTATGCCTCTACTTGACTAGCTCGTTAATCAAAGATGGTTAAGTTTCCTAGACATAGACATGAGTTGTCATTTGATAAACGGGATCACATCATTAGAGAATGATGTGATTGACTTGACTCATTCCGTTAGCTTAGCACTTGATCATTTAGTATATTGCTATTGCTTTCTTCATGACTTATACATGTTCATATGACTATGAGATTATGCAACTCCCGAATACCGAAGGAACACTTTGTGTGCTACCAAACGTCACAACGTAACTGTGTGATTATAAAGGTGCTCTACAGGTGTCTCTGATGGTACTTGTTGAGTTGGCATAGATCAAGATTAGGATTTGTCACTCCGATTGTCGGAGAGGTATCTTTGGGTCCTCTCGGTAATGCACATCACTATAAGCCTTGCAAGCAATGTGACTAATGAGTTATTTGCGGGATGATGCATTATGGAACGAGTAAAGAGACTTGACGGTAACGAGATTGAACTAGGTATGGTGATACCAACGATCGAATCTCGGGCAAGTAACATACCAATGACAAAGGGAACGATGTATGTTGTTATGCGGTTTGACCGATAAAGATCTTCGTAGAATATGTAGGAGCAAATATGAGCATTTAGGTTCCGCTATTGGTTATTGACCGGAGATGTATCTCGGTCATGTCTACATAGTTCTCGAACACGTAGGGTCCGCACGCTTAACGTTCGGTGACGATCGATATTATGAGTTTATGTGTTTTGATGTACCAAAGGTTGTTCGGAGTCCCGTATGAGATCAGGGACATGACGATGAGTCTCGAAATGTTTGAGACGTAAAGATCGATATATTGGAAGGCTATATTCGGACATCGGAAAGGTTTTGAGTGGTTCGGGTATATTTATCGGAGTACCGGAGAGTTGCGGGAATTCGCCAGGGAGTATATGGGCCTTATTGGGCTTTAAGGGGGGAGAGAGGGTTTGCCTAGGGTAGCCCCCCCCCCCAAGGCCTAGTCCGAATTGGACTACGGGGAGGGGCGGCGCCCCTTCCTTCCTTCTCTTCTCTCTTCCCTTTCCTTCTCTCCTACTCCTACTACTTGGAAGGGGGGAGTCCTACTCCCGGTGGGAGTAGGACTCCCCAGGGCGCGCCATAGTAGAGGGCCGGCCCTCCCCCTCCTCCACTCCTTTATATACGGGGGAGGGGGCACCCCATAGACACACAAGTTGATCATTGATCTCTTAGCCATGTGCGGTGCTCCCCTCCACCATAATCCACCTCGGTCATATCATTGTAGTGCTTAGGCAAAGCCCTGCGTCGGTAGCATCATCATCACCGTCATCACACCGTCGTGCTGATGAAGCTCTCCCTCAACACTCTGCTGGATCGTGAGTTCATGGGACGTCACCGAGCTGAACGTGTGCAGATCGCGGAGGTGCCGTACGTTCGGTACTAGGATCGGTTGATCGTGAAGACGTACGACTACATCAACCGCGTTTTCATAACACTTCCGCATTCGGTCTACGAGGGTACGGGGACAACATTCTTCCCTCTCGTTGCTATGCATCACCATGATCTTGCGTGTGCGTAGGAATTTTTTGAAATTACCACGTTCCCCAACAAAAGTAACAGGCGCATGATGGTACGAAGCTCTCCAATGTTATTCTGGAATGGAATCCCAGATAGGATAATTTGCTTTTTGGTACAAAGTACAGCAAGAGCCTTCTGAATATCGCTATTTGGAAGGCCTTTGTTGAAATTTGTACCAAAAGGAGGATTATCCTATCCGGGACTCCGTTCCAGAATAACTTTAAAGAACTTCGTACCATCATGCCCCGGTTACTTCCGGCTAATGATGAAGCCATGGATTTCTTCAATACTTTGACACTAGGCAACCTCTCGACCCCTCAGCGATCCTCGACCCTCGAACCCTCGACGACCCTCGACCCTCGAACCCTCGGCCCCTCGACGACCCTCGACCCTCGAACCCTCG
>NC_057803.1:648476649-648478161 GCF_018294505.1 Triticum aestivum | reverse complement strand
AAATAAGAAGAGGAAGAAGGAGAAAAAATAGGAAAAGAAGAAAGGAATAGAGAGAGGAGAAGATCGAGGAAAAAAGAAGAAAAAGAGGAGAAGAAGAAAGGAATAGAGGTGAAGAAGAAAAAATAAGAAATTTCTCTATTTTTTTCTTCTTCTCTTCTATTCCTTTCTTCTTCTCCTCTTTTTTTTATTTTTTTCTCTTCTTATTTATTTCTCCTCCTCTTCTTCCTCTCCTCTTCTTCTCCTTTTTCTCCTCCTTCTTCCTCTTCTTATTTTCCTTTTTCCACTCATTCTCTTTCTTCTTCTTCCTTCTTCCTCTTTTCTTCCTTTTCCTTATTTTACTTTTTTCCTCTACACTAACCTAAAATCGATATCTACTAATTAACAACCTAAATAAAAAATTTAATACATATATAAAAAACAATTATATGAAAAAAACATCATATGAACATCATATGAAAAAACAACATATGTACATATATGAAAAAAACATCGGAAGCCGCCGGACCATGGGGCGGCGCGGCGTCGGGGCAGCGGTGGCGCGGGGCGGCGCGGGGCGGCGACAGCGTTGGGGCGGCACGGGGAGGTGACGGCGACAGCGTGGGATGGTGATGGTGCGGGGCGCAGGCTGCGACGGGGGCAGCGACGGCATCAGGACGGCATGGGGTGGTGATGGCGCGGGGCACGGGCGGCGACAGTGTCGGGGCGGTGCGGGGAGGTGACAGTGACGGCGTCAGGATGGTGACGGCGCGGGCAACGGCGGCATCGTCGGGGCCAGCGAGGGCGGGCGACGGCGACGACGATGGTGGGGGCGGAGGGGGACGGCGACGGCGTCGACGAAGAGCTCGATCGGGTAGCCTGGCGGCATCGTGAGGGGCAACTGACAGATGAAATCTGAAAAATGCTAAGTGTTGCCTTATATAGCAAAGCCATTGGTCCCTTTAATCCCGGTTGGTGCCACCAACCAGGATCAAAGGTCTCTTTTCAGCAGCCCAAAGGACGGGAAGCAGAGGCCTTTGGTCCCGGTTGGTGGCACCAACCGGGACTAAAGGGGGGGCATTGGTACCGATTCGTGGCACCAACCGGGACCAATGCCCCCCTTTAGTCCCAGTTGGTGCCACCAACCGGGACCGAAGGCCCTATATTGCCCGCGTCGCGGCCAAAGTTTAGTCCCAACTCGCTAGTTGAGAGAGCTCGGGAGTGGTTTATAAGCGCTGTTGCGCCCACCCTCTCGAGCTCCTCTCAACTGTAGGCTTTTGGGCCTAAACTGTTAGTGTGTGCCTGTGAGCCTACAAGGCCAGCTGCGGGCCTGAATCTTGGTCCATGATTGGGTTTCTAGTCGTATTCACACCATGGTGGCCCAGTAGTGGCATTTTTTTTTGCTTTATTTATTTTATTTTGTTTCTACTTACTGTTGCTATTTTTATTTATTTTATTAAAGTTTATTTATTTTACTTTATTAAAGTTTATTTTGTTTCTACTTATTTATTAAAGTTTATTTTGTTTCTACTTATT
>NC_057803.1:648468116-648475921 GCF_018294505.1 Triticum aestivum | reverse complement strand
ATTTATTAAAGTTTTTTTGTTTCTACTTATTTATTTTATTTTGTTCCTAGTTATTTAGGCATCTCATTGGTCCCGGTTCGTGGCATGAACCGGGACTAAAGGGCAGCCTTTAATCCCGGTTGAAGCCACCAACCGGGACCAATGGTGGTGGACCAGGAGCGAGGCCTATTGATCCCGGTTTGTCCCACCAACCGGGACCAAAGAGGCCAGACGAACCGGGACCAATGCCCCCACGAGGCCCGGCAGGCCACCTGGCCTCACGAACCGGGACCAATGGGCCCATGGGTCCCGGTTCGTGACTGAACCGGAACTAATGGGCTTATCTGGCACGAATGTAAGCCCTGTTTTCTACTAGTGTTAACTACATAACAGATTGTTGTTCAGAAAAACCCACCGGTGCGGCACACTAGTCCAAATCATGTCTACGGAGGCTCCGCACATCTAAGGGCAAACAACACCTGTGAAACAAGTGTCTAGTATTCCACCAAGAATTGCCTTTGGATGGAAAGAATGTATTAGTGGTGGATGTTCTATCTAGTGTTCCCTGGAATATTGCCTTTCGACATATTGCCTTTCAACAGAAAACATGTATTACATGTGAATGTTCTATCTAGTGTTCCATGTAATATTGCCTTTCGACAGTCGACTTGTCTTCAGTTAGTGCATCATCTAATGGCAGTCAACCTCACACAGGATCCAAATGCTGGACTAAACTAATCTAGTATCACAGTGACGACTTCTTAGCCATGAAAGCTAAATTTTGCGCACCAATGTGTTATCAGACAAAAGACTAGCCAACTAACCTGTAAATGACCAATGCGCATTCTGAACCCGAATTTGATGAACTAAGTATTATCACGTACAAGCAACATACCTGGATCTTATTCTTACCCTAACGACACACATCTAAATATTAAACATATTGTATCAGTTATAACAACGTATAGGTGGGATACTGCCAGTATCTTATGGAAATTTTAACATGAAGATATTCATATAATCACACAAGGGGTGCTACATCTAGACTTTGATGTTTCGTTGATTATGTTTCTTATATCATTTATTTTATTTTAGCCTTACATGGCTAGGAAAAGCAATGAGTCAATGGAGCACTAGCCCGTCTTTCTTGGGTTGATCGACATATTGCTATTCTATGACTTATATTCTTGAGTGCACAGGTTCAACTCCATAAGAATTTGTGTTGATCAGGCCATGAGAAAAATTTGCCTCTTTCCTGGTGCCTTCTATTCCTTTAAACTCTTCATATTTCTGTTGTTTGTAATTTCCTCTAGATAGGCCACTAAATATGTGGTTTTTGGATTTTTGTTTGCAGCATGTTTGCTGATATATATTTGTGTGAAGATGAAGAACTTTCGAGGCTCACATCATTGTCTGTATAGAGGGTTGAAGGTTGGTGGGGTGAGATGTACAAATGTTTGCACTTTGCAGTCCTTTTTTCCATCCTTCTTTGCTCCACCAAATTTATAATTACCAGTATATGTGAAGACCATCACACACAAGTAATTTATATCAACCAATGATGTGTTTAGCTTTAGCCGTCCAAGACTACCACTGCAAGATGCATGAAATGAATATTTTGAACTGATCATTTGTTACAGGTTTCAATCAATTAGCCAGTTTCCGATTAAATTTATCCAGCTTAATTACTATAGATAGAAATGGTTCATCCAGTTTGCACACATGAAATGTGTTGTCCTAGTTAAGTAACTCATTTTTAGGGAGCATGTGCTAGTTAACCGGGAACTAATTAAAACTAGAGAATTATGCTTAGAGGAGATAGGAGCGGGGACTTAGTGTCGAACACATCTCTCACTCGATCTATTGATGGGTGATTGCAACTACGTTGACTAGGCAGTCGATATCGCACAAAGTACAACAACAAGGTGAATTTTGTACGGTTAAACTCTAGAAGAAAATTTCAAATAGATGAAACAAATGGTGATTGTGTGTTCTTAGTAGTTAGATTCATTATCTAAAAATACTAAACCCCGTCTATTTCAAAGATCTTATGACGTTCTAGATCTCAGAAGATGGATTGCTAGCCCCCTCCATTAGAAAACTGAGTGGCACGAAAGGCACATATTGTGTGTTACAAAGCGTTTACAGAGGGTTTCCTTCGTCTGAAGTCTTCCTTTCCTGATGTCTCCTATTCTCAAGCTGGTCTATCTTTTGTTTTTGTTACATTCTACTACCTCTAGTCCTAATTATAAGATGTTTTGGATATTTCAATATGGACTATATACAAACTGAAATGAGTGAACGAACACACTAGAACACGTCTATATCATCCTATTCAAAAAAAAAATCTTATAGTTCGGAACGGACAGATAGTTTCTAAGAGTTGATGTAGGACAAAAGGTAGGTGTTAATCCAATTGATTCATCGTGCACACTCGATGTATGGTCAGTGGTGTATAAATTTTTGAGCCAAGCATGTGGTTGCTAGAACATTTATATCGGATTAATTATGTGTGCTTTTTTTTATGGAAGCTCTTTTACATATCATTCATTATTATCTAGCAGTAGAATGGTAAAATTTGTGTAGCATGAATCTTCATCAAACCATGGATATGGTTAAGGATTTCTCCGGTTCTTTGCTCCAAAAGATATAAATCCTCTATTTATAAGCAGATATCAAGTCGCTAGTCAGCTTGTCCAACCAATCGCTCCTACTAAGAAACTGCTTGTCGAAAAATTAAAAAATAGCGAGTACTAGGGTGCAAGATATGGGTGATCCTCACTTGTAACCTAATCAACACAAATTGGGTGAGTGATATTGACAAATAATACAAAGATTAATGTTTGTGGGCTGCATGACTTGCTTTGTTCGTCAAAAAAATAAATTATGAATACACGCGGAGGCGTATCATTCCATTGATAGATAGGAGAGAGAGTACAAGGTTTTGCGGTTACCCGAAAGACGTGCACAACAAGTAGGGCGCCTTCGGGGTTACCAATGAGCATAGGAGAGGGGGTTGCTCAGCCCCAAAAGAGGAGGATCAGGTTACAGGGATAATTCTATCTAATCCCTTGGGCCTTGGCGCCAACTCGAGCCCATCGTCTAGCATCGTCCTTGATGGTGCTTAGATGGTGGGAGTTGGATGGTTGCAAGCCGTCGAAAATAGTTGCGTTCTTGTGCGTCCAAATGCCCCAAGTTGTGATGGTTGCTACTTGCTAGAGAAGCAAAGCCTTTACGCTGTTGAGGTGGGGCCACGGCGGTGCACTCCAACCAGCAATCTAAGAAGGTGTGGTCTGGTCGTCTGGGATGGGCAGCGGTAGGCTACACCAAGACAGGACCTCGTGCCAGGTGATCCTCAAGAAGACGCAGACAACAAGGAGTTGTTGCAAGGATTCTTCTTCCTGAGAGCAGAGGCAACAGATGGGTGGGTGCTGAAGGCCATGCCTGGCAAACGGTCCGCCGTCCAACGGTTTTGTGATGCAAGCCAGAGGAAAAACTTCACATTCAGCGGGGCCCAGCTGCGCCAGATGATCTTCCAGGATGGCACCGTCGTGGATCCCTCGAACATGACATGATAGCAGGAGCGCGTGGAATACTTCCTTTTGGCCGTCCATCGCCAGGTTAGTGTGTCAGGTGCAGTGGAGAGAGAAGTTCTCTAGATGCGCCTCCAGAGGTCCATGTACTCAATGGTGGCGAGAGGATCGAGGCCTCCGGTAATGTCAGAGATCCAGGTACGCTGTGTAAGGGCGTCGCATACCAGACGGGCACGAGGACGGCATCTAGGGACGAGGGAAACCAGAGTGGGCGCAACCTCAGCGATAGAGCTCCCATCGAGCCAGTGGTCGAGCCAGAACCGACAGGTTCGACCGTTGCTCAACGTCCAGACCGTGGAGGCACGGAATAGCACCACGTTCATGCAAGTTCAAGGCACACTACTAGAAAGACAGTACTGGCTGATTGACGATCATGATGATCACATATGGGAGAGAAAAACCGGTACTATTTAGCACCAACAGTCACCTCGCTCCCCATTAGTGGTGTCATCATCAAATGGAACATTGTTAGCAAAAAAGACACTACTGTGAGCTGGAATTGTGTACATTATTACCATCACACCCTGTACTAGGCCGTCAGTAGTTAAATACTCACTCCGTCCGAAAAAGCGTGTCCTCAAATGGATGTATCTAGCACTAAAGATTCCACCTCACCTCCCTTAGCATATAAAACCCCTACTTATCCTAATTTTCCTTTAGTTTTCCCTTAGTCCCCTCCTGTACCACTTTTCCCGACAACGCACCCTCTCACTCCCTTCTCCCGTTTTCTTCCGTTCCACTCTCTCTGTGCATTGGCTTTGTTAATTCAAAGCCGGGCTCTTCTTGAGCCTTCGTTCCAAAACTCTCTCTGTGCAACCGATTCGCAAGTGTAGATTTCATAATTGTTCGCAAGGAAGAAAATTCACATCTTAAGAAGGCCACACAATGAAAAAGTAGAAGAAAAGTAAAAAAAAAGTAAGGAAAATATGCGAGGGTGCATGCTTTGGTCCAAACTTGGCTTCCAAAATTATGCGGGGCACTTAGTGTTGAACACATCTCTTGCTCGATCTTTGGTGGGTGGGTGCAACTATGTTTACTAGGCAGTTGATACCGCACATAAATACATAATACAACAACGACGTGAATTTTGTATAGTTAAACTCTGGAAGAAAATTGCAAAGAGATGAAACAGATGAGGGTTGTGTTTCCTTAATACGTGGTTTCATTATCTAAAGAGACTAAACATATATTATATCTTCAAAGATCTCACAACTCTCTACACCGTAGAAGCTGGAACAGTAGCATGTGCCATTAGAAAACGAAGTTGCATCGCAGCAACATACAGTGTGTTACAATGTGTCTGCTTCCTTCAAAGCCTTTCTTTCCGGACCAAAACCGGCTTTCGTCCCATTGTATATATAAAGCAACTCAAAACAATACAGTGCACGGCTGAGCAATACAATGTGGCAAGAAGGCTCTCTTACAAGGCAGAATGAAAGATATAAGGGCCCGTTCGGATGTCCTCCCACTTCACGCTTCGCAAAATTCCAGAGCGGGAGCGGAGCTGAACGGAATAGGCCCGAGAAGCTGGCTTCCGGAAGCTAAGCCCGATCGCAGTGTAAAAATGCGAAGCTCCAAAAGCCCAGCTCCACGAAAAGCAGAATGAGAAGTTGCCCAATATTACGATGGAAGTGCCACCGCCTAGTGAAGCCGAGCGAATCGGTACGCCCGCCAAAACAGATCGAGCTCGTACCGTGGATGTCTAGCCCAAACTGGGCTGCCTCCAACGGCCCAAACTAGAGCCCAACAAGGCTACCAGCCTCCCGAGCGGGCCAAATCGCCGGGAGAAGCTACCACGTGCAGAACGCTTCGCTGATCGCTAGGTGGAGTACGAAGCCAGCTTCTGAAGCAGATTTTGAGAAGTTTTGAAAGTTTGGAGGAGATCAAAACAGGCCCTAACAAGAAATCTAGAGCTAGCCTAACACCTCGCCGAGGTCTGGCCGCCGACGCTTTTATGGATGTCTCCTTTTCTTAAGCTAATTACTATCTTTCTTTCCTTGCATTCTAGTTGCTAAAAATTGATGTCGTACATAAGGTAGGTGCTGATGAAAATAATTTGTCATGGAGAGAGCGCACTCGATGTATGGTCGGTGGTATATAAATTATATGTCAAGCATGTGTCTGCTAGAACATTTATCTCAAATCAATTCATTGGGATACTTTCCCTTTTTCCGGAGGGATAACAAAGGAATTCATTGATACTTTCCCTTTTTCTAAGGGTAATTTCGTCTTAACATGTCTATAATTCTGTGCCTTGGTCACCGTGCCAAAATAATACACCTTATATAAAGAATCGGAGGGAGTATAATGCAATGGAAGCTAGCAGTAGAATGGTAAGATTTGTGGAGCATGAATCAGCACCAAGTGGTGAAGGTGGTTAAGTATTTCCCTGATTTTTTGCTCCAAAAAATCCAAATCCTTGATATATAAGAAAACAACAAGTCGGCTAGTCTGTTTGTCCAACCAATCGCCGCAACCAACAAATTGCTGGTGGAATAACTAAATAACAGTATGTGCTATAGGATGCAAGATATGGATGGTCCTCACTTGTATCACAACCAACACAAAGTTAGGTGAGTGTACACATATTAAAAAACCGTATGACAATTACCGCTTGTGGGTTGCATGACTTGCTTTATTTGTCCAATATACACGACTCAAGTGTGTACCTACAAGCCATACTATTAAAAACATTCTTTTCCAATCCATCGCTAGGGATGGGTAGAGGAAACCCTAAAAACTATACCGTCAGCAGTGTCATCATCCAATGGACAATTTTTAGCAAAAGGGACACCACTATCAAGTTGGAATTGTGGACATCTGTAAACACCAACAGTCCATTTGTACTAACATGCTCTATGCCATGTCTTTATTGGCTGAATACACGACACCAACGGGTCACATATTAGGCCCGTCATTGACGATTATATGTTCTAAAGAGTCTACTTCATCCCCCTAGCGTATAAAAACCCATACTGACCCTAATCGCCCTAAGTTTTCTCATAGTCTCTCTCACCCCTTTTTTTCCGGCAACATGCCTTCTCACTCATTTTTCTCATTCTTTTCTGATCCACTCTCTCTATGCAGTTGATTCACCATGGTAGATCTCATAATTTTGTACAAGGACAAAAAGTGACATCTTGAGAAGACCATCCGGTGAAGAAAAGTGAAAAAGAATAGCAAGATAATTCGTCAGAGTTAAAAAAGGATGTTTGCTTCGATGTAAAATTGTCTTTCAAAATTGGGTGTGACTATATCACATCTAGATGTGAGATATTATCTCACGTCTAACATGACGTCGTTCTATTGTGGCCCCTACCGTTTTCAACTTCGTTTCCCATGTCTGTTGTGTTTATTTGTTTGTCATGCTGGTGACCAGGCGTCCAAGCCTGTCTGTTTGTTTGTCACGTTGGTGATCAAACAACATCACGCGCCCATCACGTGAGTAGGAGCAGGTTAAGGTGGTGGTGTGAAGTTGCTGGTGTAGCTCGCGTCGTTGTGGTGGTGTGGTGCAGATGACGTGGCGAAGGAAGGTGCTGGTGGCGCGCTGCATGCTTAGTTCCTAGTGAGTATGAACATAAAAAAAATCATATGCTTCTCGCAAAATAAATAAATTCATATGCAGAAACTTGTGTACCTGGATTATTTGACTCTGTGATAAGCAACAAAAATGCTTGTGTTGTGTCTGTGCGCAAAAGTTTTATATAAAATTGTCTTGTACCAGTGAAAATTGAAGAGAAAAAACCTAGTTGAGAGTATATGGTCAACTTGCAATTGGGGCAACAACAACTACAAAAAAAGGCCCTAGTTGCAAGTCAATGGTTGACTTGCAATAGAATCCCCCCCCCTCCCCCAAACTAGAAACCTAAAAAAGTCCAAGTTGCGATCGAGGGATGAGTTGCAACTTGGGAAACTACAAAAGTGCATAAAAAACTTCGGTTGCGAGTCGAGCATTGACTTGCAACTGAGGCAACTACAAACTAAGAAAAGTCCCTAGTTGCGAGTCAATGATGTGCATGCAATTGGAGCACCCGTGAAGAAAGCCCCAGTTGCGAGTCGAAGGTTGACTTGCAACTGGGGTAACTACAACTACAAAAAAATGCCCTAGTTGCGAGTCAGTGGTTGACTTGCAACTATCCCCCTAGTTGTGAGTCGATGATTGACTTGCAACTTGGGAAATTATAACTGTAAAAAAAACAAAGTGCAAGTCAAGTGTTCACTTGCAATTAGGGG
>NC_057803.1:648467425-648467921 GCF_018294505.1 Triticum aestivum | reverse complement strand
TGCAACTGGGGTAACTACAACTACACAAAAATGCCCTAGTTGCGAGTCAGTGGTTTACTTGCAACTGTAGCCCTAGTTGCGAGTCGATGGTTGACTTGCAACTTGGGAAATTATAACTATAAAAAAGCCCAAAGTGCAAGTCAAGTGTTCACTTGCAATTAGGGGCAAATACAAAAATTACAAAAAAGCCCCCCCCCCACACCGGTTGCGAGTCGAGGGTTGACTTGCAACCAGGGCCTCGAGTTGCAAGTTGAGGCTTGACTTGCAACTGGGCAACTGCAACGATAAAAAAATCCCCAGTTGCGAGTCGAGTGTTAACTTGAAATTGGGGACAAATACAAAAATTACAAAAAGCCCCATGGTTGCGAGTCGAGGGTTGACTTGCAACTGATACCTCAAGTTGCACATCGGGGATTGACTTGCAATTGGAGCAAATACAACTACAAAAAAGCCCCAGTGGCGAGTGAAGTGTAGAATTGCGACTGGGCAAATACAA
>NC_057803.1:648449440-648467256 GCF_018294505.1 Triticum aestivum | reverse complement strand
CGTGCAACTGGGGCAACTACAACTAAAAAAGGCCCCCAGTTGCGAGTCGAGTGTTGACTTGCAACTAGGAGCAAACACACAAAAATTATGAACCCCCTCCCCCTCCCGGGTTACGAGTCAAGGGTTGACTTGCAACTGGGATCTCTAGTTGCAGGTCGAGACTTGACTTGCAACTGAGGCAACTGCACTACAAAAAAGGCCCGCAGTTGCGAGTCAAGTGTTGACTTGCAAAATAGGAGAAAAATGGGTCGACACAGTTGCGTATCGAGGGTGGACTTGCAACTAAGACAAAAAAGGCGGGCGCCTCAATTACAACTGGGGACAAAAATGGGTTGCGCCTCCCCTTGTATGTGGAGGGTTAACTTGCGATTCTGACAAAAAATGGGTTGGACCCAGTTACGTATTGAGGGCAAACTTGCAACTAGGACAAGAAAAGAGTGCCCCACAGTTGCATGTCGGGGGTGGAATTGCAACTCGGACAAAAGGGTTGGGCCCTCGGTTGCATGTCGAGGATAGACTTGTGACTAGGGCAAAAAGGTGGCTCAGACCCAGTTGCGTAATAAGGGCGGACTTTCAAATGAGAGAAAAAGGCCGGGCTCCTAGTTGCATGTTGGGTTGGAGTTGCAACCCGGGGAAAATTCACCCTCGGTAGCTTGTCGAGGGTGGATTTACAAATGGCAGAAAAATGGGCCGGACCTGGTCGGGACAAAAACATTTGCATAATAGGGGTTGAGTTGCAACTGGGACAAAAAGGACAACCCCAGTTACGTGTCGAGGGCGGACATGTCAATAAGACAAAAATAGGTCGAACCATATGCATATCGAGCAAGTTAGATCATGTGATCATGTCTCTTCCACAGAGCATGTCTCTTAATCAGCAATCTTGAAAAGGAAATAGGAGTAGGCAACGGCAAGCGACATATCTTGTTTCTTCCACTTCTACAACACATGCCAGATGTAATGGGACACAGGAGCGCGGGCAAAAAAATGCCTGACAAAAAAGCAGAAATGCAACGCGAGTGGCTTGATAAGTGCACAAAACATAACAAGCCGACATTGATTACCCGAAAATGACAATAATAAGATCCAATGGACGACAACGTGGATGAAACATTGCTAAAAATCGTATTGACTAAAGCTTAAAAGGAATATGAGATAGTATCCAAATGAACTAGGAAGGCAACGAATGTGATATAGCTCCTCTTTTCTTGTTTCTTTCAATTCTACGTCGTGGCCTAGAAACAACGTTGCGAAATGCGTCGCCACCAGCGCGCCGTGATAATGGCCGACTAAAGTGAAACCAAACAGGCAAACAAAAGGATGCATGACAAACAAATAGTGACCAGTGAGGCGGGGGGTCGAGCGCTTGCACAAAAATTATAACTAAATCAAACTGTGGCAATTTTGGATGAGACATTGTTTCATATAAAAATATTCAGAAATTGTAAAAGGTGTTCACGAACTTGATTTTCCCCAAATTTTATAAATACTCACAAAAAATCTTATTCATGAAATTGAAAAAAATAAGTTAAAAAGACAAAATGAAAAAAGAAAGATAATTGAAAAATAAAGAAAAAGGAAATAAACAAAAGGAAGTTAGGATAGAACAGATAAAGAAAAGAAAAAAAACAAGGTGGCTCACAAGTGTTTTTTATACAAAAAAACATGGCTCATAAGTAACAAAAATGAGAGAAAGAAGTAATTTTCTGCACAAGAACTCTCCTCAAATTAGTAAACGAAATGAATGAACAAACAAGATAAATAGGCCATTCTGTCAAGAAAAAAAAAAGACAAATAGGCCATGGATAGATACGGCGTGAAATAGAGAAATCTCAACAACTGCCATCTCCAGACACAAGCAGTCAAAAATCTTTAAAAAAACACAGTCAAAGAAAACACAAGTTATCAATGGTCCATACAAAACATCCGATTGTGCAGCCAGACTTTGAAAAATAGCCCACACCCCAATATAAAAAAAATGAAGACACACAAAGCCCAGCGCTCACAACACAACAAAATATAAAAAACGAGCCAGCTGGATCGACAAGCACAGCAACGTGAAACAAAGAACACGCAAGCATGGGGAAATAGCATGAATCTGAAAGTTCTATCAAATGGTTGGAGACTTAGATGTGAGATAGTATATTGCATCTAGATGTGAAATAGCAATACTGTTCAAAATTATGCAGAGGCCTTTAGTTCGACCGTGAACACACAGATATTCTGGGCACACACGTGAAGTCCGCACACGTCACCTAGCCACCTCGATACTTGTTTGTTTGAACCATATGTAACCTAAAATTACATATGCTCTTGTAAATGCGAGCACTAGGATTGAACTTCCCTACACAAATTTACACCTGATAGTGAACTAGATGATACCTCACCCGTTGAGTAATCCGAAACATACTTGGTTTATTTGGAGCGCTTTTCGATTGTTTGTTGACAATGAATCAATCCATCTGGACCGTACGTCGGTACTAGTTTGACAAGCCATCTGGACCTTCCATGGCTTCATCAAGATCAACTTATTCTCCCTCTCATCCCCACAGCTCAGACAGTCCCCGTCAGGTCCACCCCGGCCGTCCTCGCCGCAGGGAACCGGCTCCTCTACTGTGCCCAGCGGGCACAACAGAGTGACGTGCCTTCTTAGCTCCCAGCGCACGTATTGATATAGGCCAAGAAAGGCTGAACTCCTCGGTGAAAGTCTATCTAACCAGCCCAAACGAACTGATGCATCACGCGCCTGTATATGTCAACTAATTAACTCTTTCCCAAACCCAAAAACACTAGTTAACTCTTTTGCAAACCCAAAAATAAACTATTTCCCCTATAAAACTAATTTACTATTAAAGTCTCAAAAACTAATAACCTATTATTAATATACATGAGCAACATTCTAAAATTAAAATGAACTCATATTTGAAAAATGGTTTTGCTTAATCTGAATCATATTTTACGCAAAGCATTTTTTGTATTTTTTCTTACCTTTTATTTGTTATCATTTTATCGGTTTTATTGGCACGTTATTTTGTTTTTGGTGTTTTTTTTCAAGCCTAAACCACACCTCACTACAGTTGCATGTCAAACGATCACACACAATAACGAGCGCATGCCACCGGTCATGCTTAACTACGATTGCATGTTCATCGGCTGCATGCAACCGCAGCTGTATGTTCACCGGTCTCTCATAGATGCTCATGAGAGCAACTCCAACCGAGCGATCCATTTTGTCCGCTTGATTCCGTTTGGGTCGGCACGAAAATAAAATTCGGCCCAACGCGGCGACCCAAACGAACGTGCGTTCATTTTTTGTCCGCCCGTGACCCATTCCAGGCCCAAATTTGGGCCGCATTTGCGTTGGCGCGGACACGGAACGGACGCGCGCGACGCCCACCCTCTCCTTCCCCTGGACCGCTAGTCGGTGACACAACGCCACCATTCCTCTGCACTCTCCCCAAAACCTCCCGCCCACTCATGCGCGCGCCATGGACGACGGCAAGCCGACCCTGAATGCTGCCGCCGGCCTCGCCTCCGCCGGCCCCGTCTTCGGCAAAGGAGACAAGCCCCGCGGCGCCCGCAGAGCGCCGTCCAGTCGGCCAAGAGGAAGCAGCGCCGGCGCGCGCTAGAAGCAAGGATCGACGCCGCTGCCGCGTCCACCCTCACCCGGTCTCTTTAATATTTTTTAGTCTCCCTCAGTCTCTCTAATATTTTTCACTCCCTCCGTCCCAAAATAAGTGACTCAACTTTGTACCATTGCCCGCTCGAAGCAACTAATGATGTTAAAGTTTTTTTGAGAAGACTAATGATGTTAATCAGATGCATCAGGCATCAGGAGAGCGGCTGGGCTGTTGATATGGGCTTTTACTAGTTTCCTGGGCTAGATTACTGCTTCGTTGGCGTCGTAAGAAGGCACGGCAGGGAACCTCGCCGCAGCCGAACCCTAGCCGCCGGCGCCGCCCCCCCGTCGAGCCGTGCCCGTGGGGCTCGCGTCCTCCGGGCCCCACCCCCCACCCCCCACCCCCCCGGTCGAGCCGAGCCCTTGGGGCATGGCGACGAAGCAGCCGCCGCCGTCGTCTTCCACATCGGGGGCGGCGGTGTCCATGAAGGACTACCTCAAGCGGTACCAGTCGGGGCCCGCCGCCGCCGGCGACCAGAAGAAGGCCAAGAAGAGGAAGAAGAACCCCAAGCCCTCGGCCGGAGGGGTGCTCATCGTCGACGAGGACCCCGTGTGGCAGAAGCCGGTGCAGATCCCGGAGGACGAGCCGTCGTCAGGTATGCATCTCCGCCCCCCCTTCCCTTCGTCGCGGTTAGGGTCTGATTCGCGAGGATTTCGCCAGATTCGCGGCGAGTTTTGACTGGAATCGGGCGTGTGGTGGGTTGTCCGCAGGGGACGAGAAGCCTCAGGTGGACGAGGACATCGAGGTGAAGCGGATGCGGCGCATGGAGGCGATCCGCGCCGCCCGGCCCTACAACTCCATCGCCAACGACGGCAGCGGGTGGGTCACTCTGCCCGTTCCGGAGCCTGAGGGCAGTGGCTCGCCCCGCCGCCGTCGTAACGACACTCCGTCGCCTGGGAGGAAGGAGGACCTCTCTCCCCCGCGGCGAAGGCAGCGGCGGGACACGCCGTCTCCTAAGCGTGGAGGTGGAGGTGCTATGGGTAGCGATATTTCTCCGCCGAGGCAGAGGCAAAGGCGGCGTGACACGCCCTCGCCGGAGGGCAAGGGTACAGGAGAGGGAGGCGATCTGTCACCGCCACGCAAGTCCAGGCGGCAAGACGATTCCTCTCCTCCAAGGAGACGAGCTCGCCATGATTCCGAGGAACCCCAGGACATCTCACCACCACGGAGGCGCACGAGGCACGACTCCAAGGAGCCTCAGAACCGCTCCCCCCCTCGGCGCCGGACACGGCATGACTCGGAGGAGCCTCAGAACCGCTCCCCCTCTCGGCGCCGGACACGGCATGACTCGGAGGAGCCTCAGAACTGTTCCCCCTCTCGGCGCCGGACACGGCATGACTCGGAGGAGCCCGGAGATATCTCTCCGCCACGAAGACGGAAGCACCAGGCCTCTGCACAGCTGGATGACCTGTCACTCGCAAGAAGACAAAATTTGGGACAGAGCCTGGGGGATGGGGATATTTCTCCACCAAGGAAGGGTCGGAAGTCTGCATCAGATGATTTATCTCCACCTCGTAAGGAGAGAGACACTTCTCCTCCAAGGAAGGTTAGAAAGGAAGGAGCTCTGAAAGAGACAATGAGAGCTGGGTTGATGTCAGCAGAGGAAGTTAAAGAGGACATCAGAAAGATTAAGGAGGATGAGAAGCTCAAGTGAGTGATGCTTCATGTCTTGGAATACATATGCTTACTCCTTTTGCTAAGATTTGTAATATGTTGGATGATATCTGTCTTTTAGGTTTGCAGCACAGGACCCTTCGTTCACTGGTAAAGGGGCAAAGGTAGTGTTCCGAGATAAGGAAGGTATGAACTGTGCATTATCATGTTTTGGTCATTTTGGTGGTAATTACCTATGTAGACATTCTAGTTTCAGTGGTAACATTGCTTTGTAACGTTTCCCAGGAAAAAGGATAAATCAAGAAGACATACAGAAGGCAAAGAAAGACGAGAAGCCAAAGGTAAATATATGCTCTTGCTCTGGATTTTTTATTAGCCATCTTTGTGTTTTATCTGGACATCTGGTTAATTGACATGAAAATTCATATGTTTCTAGTAGTATAGAATATAGATTTGAGCAATTGTTTTGTGCTAATTATCTTATCCTGATATTGTGTCGTGTTCTTGTGGCAAAACTGTAGAAAATGGCAAAATGCACTATGCCACACGCTTTTCTTTGCCCGCAAGCACCAACATTTGTGAACTTCTTTGAATAAATTGTTACCTTGGGATCGTTAGAATAGAGGGTGTTCAATGTGCAGGGTGCCTAGACGAACACCTCTTGTATGTGTAGAAACAAAATAGGCACTACATATAAAAGGATAACTACTGATCAGCAAACAGAAAAGCTATGAAAGCTCCCACTCAGTACTATAACGATTATACAACATTAAAAGGAACAGAGCTTGTTAATACCAACTTTATTCACTCTCATACAAATTGTTATTTTTGCATAACCAAAATCTGGTTTCCTTTCATGTCAAGTTCCCCTGTTCCCTGTAAGTTCTCTATTCATGTTGTGAACTACTGATCCATACAAATTCAGATAAGACACATGGATATGAGGGAGATCAATTAGTTGAAACCATCTCACTTATTTGTAAGTTGGTCGTAGAATGGAACAAAATGCAGCAAATGATTGAATAATCACTCATCATACCTTTTCCTCTTCCTCGCTTATCTGAAGTCATTTCAATACATGATCTCTATCTTGGGTGCCGCTGCCTATAGCTGATAAATAATAGCTGGTGTTGTTATTTGCAGGAAAAACATATAGAATGGGGTAAAGGTTTGGTGCAGAAACGAGCAGCCGAGGCTCGAGTGAAGGAGCTTGAAGATGTGAAGGATCAGCCATTTGCGAGAACAAGGTACTTTTTCTTATTGAACTTGCTTATAAAGGGGCATGATCCTTGTTGAGTTCATTTGAGAATTTGTGTAATCGACAATACAGTACCTGCTTTGAACAGTGTACTCTTTTATTTTTGGTGTCTGTGCTGTCTGCTTTTTATGTCGAAATGAACATGGAGTTTTATAACTGACTTAGAAGTATTTAAAGTTGAGTTTGTTTACGTGCAGGGATGATCCTGAGCTTGACGGCATGCTCAAAAACAGACTCCGATGGGGTGATCCTATGGCTCATCTTGTCAAGGTAACTGCAGCTTTTGATTTGGATTTGCTTAATTGAATCTGTTGATGCTATTTCTTCTGGTTAATGGGTTGATATGTGTGCTAATACATTGCAGCGCAAAGATACAGACTTTCTTCTCAATGACTTGGGAGATGATGAAAAGATGAAGGAATCTGGATTTATAGTTCCTCAAAATGTACCTGCTCACAGCTGGCTGAAGCGTGGGGTAGATCCTCCTCCAAACCGTTATGGCATAAAACCCGGCCGTCATTGGGATGGAGTGGACCGCAGCAATGGTATGTGCCTTTCAAATTTATTCAGTCTCCCTTTCTTTCTGTTTTTTAACTGCGTGCCTCTTGGCCATGGCAAAAGAACCAGGTTGGCTTAAATTTTTGGTATGAAAATATAACACCTTCCTGTGTGAGCTACCTAGTATGTGTGGATGCTGCTATTTAAATATACCACTAGGATTGTTTGAGTTTCACTTCATACCTTCATTGTTTTGAAGATTTGTGTTTCTTTTAAGAGTGCCATCTCTTTGTTGTGTTGGCGGATGATAGGTGAAAAATACATTATTTTAACCTGCTCAACAACTGTATAAACTGTTAGTCATGTTTCTGATACAGTTGTTGCAGTTGGTCCATTCATTTGTTTTCATATCATGTTTTTCATAGCCAAGATATGTTTCTCTGGGCGAATTTGTTCGAAACCTGGTTATGGTTACAAAATGAGATGAGAAAACCGGTACTCCCTCTGTAAACTTTATAGTGATGTAAACAATCTTATATTAGTTTACAGAGGGATTACTAATATATATCGTGTCGTCAAAGAAGAGAACATGTTGACAGACATTGTCCGTTGCTCATTGTAATCCTATATATACGAACTTGTCTGCTACTCTATATGAATTCACACAGCTTGTCTTGGGTGCATTTTTTTTAACTTATAGAACTTTCCGTCCATCATCTGTTGGTTCAGATATATGTTGTGGTTCAGTTCAGTTGTAATGCGCTTTTGCCGCCATGGCATCACTAAATCCATGTACATGTGTTTCCAGGATACGAGAAGGACATGTACAAGCTAAAGAATGATAAGCAGGCGACGGAGCAGGAGGCCTACCTTTGGTCCGTCGCAGATATGTGAGCTGTCCCAAGAAGATGTCGGATGGCATGCTGGCTGGATGAGTTGCCGAGGTTGCCTGCCCAATGTGCCTGAAAGGAAAGGAAGAACATCATTTCTTGGAACACATGAGGACCGTAAATGATTTGCTTGAGTAGCCACGCAGTGCTTGGGAGCGACAGTTTTGTTGTCTTGGATTTCTGCTACTCAATTCTCCTTGACACATTTAAGTATGTTTTGGCACAGATCGAACAGTATTGGTGCCATTGTTGTATATTATGGGATTTGGCATAAGTTTTGCATTTCTTATTTTTAGTGAGCTTCCCAAGTCGGGACTGGGAACC
Organism: Triticum aestivum; assembly: GCF_018294505.1. Classification (NCBI taxonomy): domain Eukaryota; kingdom Viridiplantae; phylum Streptophyta; class Magnoliopsida; order Poales; family Poaceae; genus Triticum; species Triticum aestivum. The sequence continues at coordinate 648,458,992 of NC_057803.1, read as the reverse complement.
ACCTTCAGTGAGGGATTTCATTTGCCTGGGTCAGTTATGTGTAAATGATTGTTGCAACTTGCAAGCATCTATCTGTCAGCTTAGGGAGAGTTACACGAGTAAACCGGCGGCGGCTAGGTTTATGGTCGAGGCCGAGTTTGACTGGTACAAGGCCGGCCCAAAAGCGTATATTTTCACCCGAAAAAAAAACAATAGCGTATATTTTCGAAAAACGCGAGTTAAAAAACAGTGTGCGCGCGATCTCTTGGTTGCCCGGGGGCTTCGCCAACCACTAGGTAGGTAAGGCATGACCTATTTTAAAAAGGAAAGAGTCCGCTTTAACACATTTTCCTTCCTTTTTTTCTTGGTTTTCAACGATTTTGTCATTTTCTTTTGTTTTCATTTTTTATTTCCTTTTTTCTTCTCCATTTTTTTTGGGTTCCTTTTTTCTTTTCCTTTTTTTTTGTTTTCATTTTTTGGTTTTTTCATTGTTTCCTTTTGTTTTTCATTCTTCATTCTTATATACATGATCAACATTTTTTCAAAATACTTATTCAACATTTTTTGAATGCTTAATTAAAAATAACTTAAATACTTGTTCAACATTTTTTTGAATGCTAGATAACATTTTTCAAATACTTGTTTAATATTTTTTTAAACACTTATTCAACATTTTTCCCGAATGTTTCTGTAGTTTTTTTTTGTAATATATATTGAAAATATTTTAAAGTATATAAAAACGTACAAAATAAAACAAAAAACGAAACCAGAAAACAAACAAATATAGAAAAACGGGTTGTGGCCTCGCTCGGGCGTGGGCCAGCCTATCTGGGCTCCTCCCAGCGTCGAGGTTGCCCCTGTGATTGCTTAAAGCGAGAAATAGGGGAGCCACTAGTTAACGAGCGCTCCTTCGGAAGCCTCACAACGATCAGCGCCACTTGACGCGCTCTCAGCCATTCGGCACGTATCGCGCTCTGGGTGCTCCCTCCGGATTTTGTTTTCCTTTTATTTTTTCGCACGCGTTTTTGGCTATTTAAACGGGGTTTTCCCCTTTTTTGACGTTTTGGTTTTCCACCGGTCTTCCTTAGCTTTTCGACCAAGCAAAATTTTTGAACTTCTTTTTTCGCGAAAAAAGTCGTTTTATTTTTTTCCTTTCGCGAGAGGCACGGTTTTGCTTTCGCGAGAGTCACGGTCGTGCCTCTCGGAAATGGAAAAAATCGTGTTTTCTATTTTTTTTCCTTTCGCGAGAGTCAGGGTTTGGCTTCCGCGAGAGGCACGGTTGTGCTTTCGCAAGAGTCACGGCCGTGCCTCTCGAAAAAGGAAAAAAAATATGTTTTCTTTATTTTCCTTCCGCGAGAGTCACGTTTTGGCTTCCGCAAGAGGCACGGTTTTGCTTTCGCGAGAGTCACGGTCGTGCCTCTCGAAAACAAAAAAACGCATTTTCTATTTTTTTCCTTTCGCGAGAGTCACGGTTTTGTTTCCGCGAGAGGCACGGGTGTGCTTTCGCGAAAGTCACGACCGTGCCTGCTCGGAAACAAAAAAAAAAACGTGTTTTCTCTTTTTTTCTCCTTTCGCGAGAGGCACGGTTTTGCTTCCGCGAGAGGCACGGTTGTGATTTCCTGAGAGGCACGGGCGTGCCTCTTTTGGAAAGGGAAAAACCATGCTCCCGGTTCGGTTTTTTCGCCCGGTTTTTTGGCCGGTTTTTTTATGAAAAAAAGTTCATCAAAACCTATCAACATGGGATCTACTTTTGAAGATCTCGACGCGAGGAATCCAACGGTGAAAGCGGTTTGAGATTTGGACGTACGGTTTGAGAGATAAAACATTTTAAATAAACGGATCTACGAAAAAAAGGAAAAAACCCAAGTTGCGACAAGTGACACACGGTGGGGAGTTGGAGTGATCTTTGGAACGAGTACTCCTCAACTAGTGATTTCAGAGAAATAGGGGTGCCCGATACGCAGCGAACCCCTTCGTGCATCCCGGTGGCTATTGGGCCGATTGCTTGGTATTGGGCCCCCAGTTGCAGCGGCCTCGTGTCCAAATTATAACCGACTTGCGCTGGCCGCCTCCCTGCCGCTACCGCTGCCGCCGACGAAGAGACAACAAGCGTCGCCGCCATCGTGTCACGTATGACACCAAGGCCCCACCTGGCGGTGCGATGGAGGAGGCGACAGGCGAAGCAAAGGCACACGGCGAACGCGTGACCAGCTCGCGTGAGTCACTGCACGTGGGTCCCGCGAGTGGGTGAGCTGGTGACAGCCTGCGTGCCGTGGGGGTTAAGTGCGGCTGCGGCCGTGTGAGTGAGGATTATGATGTATTATGATATAACCGGACGCACGAGAGAAGTTGTTCTTCCTCGCGTCCTCTTAAGATCCTTCTTCCCTGTCCTTCCCCTTCCCTTGATCTCCTCCTCTCTTACCTAGATCGATCGAGGGCCGCGACAAGTGGTATCAAAGGTCAGCGATCTGGATCCGCTGTACCAAAAACCGTGTTACCAGACCAAGGCGGCGACGCAAGCGGCGGCCATGGAAGAACAGATCGCGGCTCTCGCCAAGGCGGTCAACGACAGCCGCATCGCCAATGACGCACGCCTCGACGCAATTCAGCAGTCGCTTGAGTTGTGGTGGCCGACGGTAACCAATCTGCAGCAGCAGATGGACGAGCTGCAAACGCAAGTCGGCCGGATCGCGCTTCATCCAGTTCTCGCGTCGTCTCCGGCGACCCAGGAGGGCGCGGTGGTGCTGTTGGAAATATGCCCTAGAGGCAATAATAAATTAGTTATTATTATTATATTTCCTTGTTCATGATAATCGTTTATTATCCATGCTATAATTGTATTGATAGGAAACTCAGATACATATGTGGGTACATAGACAACACCATATCCCTAGTAAGCCTCTAGTTGACTAGTTCGTTGATCAATAGATGGTTACGGTTTCCTGACCATGGACATTGGATGTCGTTGATAACGGGATCACATCATTAGCAGAATGATGTGATGGACAAGACCCAATCCTAAGCCTAGCACAAAGATCGTGTAGTTCGTATGCTAAAGCTTTTCTAATGTCAAGTATCATTTCCTTAGACCATGAGATTGTGCAACTCCCGGATACCGTAGGAATGCTTTGGGTGTACCAAACGTCACAACATAACTGGGTGGCTATAAAGGTGCACTACGGGTATCTCCGAAAGTGTCTGTTGGGTTGGCACGAATCGAGACTGGGATTTGTCACTCCGTGTAACAGACAGGTATCTCTGGGCCCATTCGGTAGGACATCATCATAATGTGCACAATGTGACCAAGGGGTTGATCACGGGATGATGTGTTACGAAACGAGTAAAGAGACTTACCGATAATGAGATTGAATAAGGTATCGGTATACCGATGATCGAATCTCGGGCAAGTACAATACCGCTAGACAAAGGGAATTGTATACAGGATTGATTGAGTCCTTGACATCGTGGTTCATCCGATGAGATCATCGTGGAACATGTGGGAGCCAACATGGGTATCCAGATCCCGATGTTGGTTATTGACCGGAGAACATCTCGGTCATGTCTGCATGGTTCCCGAACCCGTAGGGTCTACACACTTAAGGTTCGATGACGCTAGGGTTATAGGGAATAGATATACGTGGTTACCAAATGTTTTTCGGAGTCCCGGATGAGATCCCGGACGTCACGAGGAGTTCCGGAATGGTCCAGAGGTAAAGATTTATATATGGAAAGTTGTTGTTCGGGTTCCGGGAAAAGTTCGGGTTTTTCTGGTATTGTACCGGGAAGCTTCCAGAAGGTTCCGGAGGATTCCGGAGGGGTACGGAGGTCCGGAAATTGTTCCACCACGTCCAATACAGCAGCATGGGCTGTAAGGGGTCGCCCTAGCCTTAATGGGCCAGGGGCACCAGCCCCCCAAGGCCCATGCGCATGGGAGAGGGGAAACCCTAAAGGGAAGGGCCTCCACTTGACTTGGGAGGCACTCCTCCCCCCCTTGGCCGCCGCCCCCAACCCTAGATGGGATCTAGGGGGGCCGGCCCCCTTCTCTCCCCACCTATAAATAGTGGAGGGGTGGGAGGGCAGCCGCACTCAAGTTCTGGCGCAGCCCTCCCCCTCTCCCAAGTACTCCTCCTCTCCCGCGGTGCTTGGCGAAGCCCTGCAGGATTGCCACGCTCCTCCATCACCACCACGCCGTTGTGCTACTGCTGGATGGAGTCTTCCTCAACCTCTCCCTCTCTCATTGCTGGATCAAGGCACGAAAGACGTCACTGGGATGTACGTGTGTTGAACGCGGAGGTGCCGTCCGTTCGGCACTAGGATCTCCGGTGATTTGGATCACGACGAGTACGACTCCTTCAACCCCATTCTCTTGAACGCTTTCGCTTAGCGATCTACAAGGGTATGTAGATGCACTCTCCTTCCCCTCGTTGCTAGTCTCTCCATAGATAGATCTTGGTGACTCGTAGGAAAATTTTGAATTTCTGCTACGTTCCCCAACAGTGGCATTATGAGCTAGGTCTATGCGTAGATTCTTTGCACGAGTAGAACACAAAGTAGTTATGGGCGTTGATTTTGTTCAATATGCTTACCGTTACTAGTCCAATCTTGATTCGGCGGCATTGTGGGATGAAGCGGCCCGGACCAACCTTACACGTACACTTACGTGAGACAGGTTCCACCGACTGACATGCACTTGTGCATAAGGTGGCTAGCGGGTGACAGTCTCTCCCACTTTAGTCGGATCGGATTCGATGAAAAGGGTCCTTATGAAGGGTAAATAGCAATTGACATATCACGTTGTGGTTTTTTTGCGTAGGTAAGAAACATTCTTACTAGAAACCCATAGCAGCCACGTAAAATATGCAAACAACAATTAGAGGACGTCTAACTTGTTTTTGCGGGGTATGCTATGTGATGTGATATGGCCAAAAAGAATGTGATGAATGATATGTGATGTATGAGATTGATCATGTTCTTGTAATAGGAATCACGACTTGCATGTCGATGAGTATGACAACTGGCAGGAGCCATAGGAGTTGTCTTAATTTATTGTATGACTTGCGTGTCATTGAACAACGCCATGTAATTACTTTACTTTATTGCTAACCGGTAGCCATAGTAGTAGAAGTAATAGTTGGCGAGACAACTTCATGGAGACACGATGATGGAGATCATGATGTCATGCCGGTGACGATGATGATCATGGAGCCCCGAAGATGGAGATCAAAAGGAGCAAAATGATATTGGCCATATCATGTCACTTTTTGATTGCATGTGATGTTTATCATGTTTATGCATCTTATTTGCTTAGAACGACGGTAGTAAATAAGATGATCCCTCATTAAAATTTCAAGAAAGCGTTCCCCCTAACTGTGCACCGTTGCGAAAGTTCGTTGTTTCGAAGCACCACGTGATGATCGGGTGTGATAGATTCTAACGTTCACATACAACGGGTGTAAGCCAGATTTACACACGCGAAACACTTAGGTTAACTTGACGAGCCTAGCATGTACAGACATGGCCTCGAAACACAAGAGACCGAAAGGTCGAGCATGAGTCATATAGTAGATACGATCAATATGAAGATGTTCACCGATGATGACTACTCCGTCTCACGTGATGATCGGACACGACCTAGTTGACTCGGATCATGTAATCACTTAGATGACTAGAGGGATGTCTATCTCAGTGGGAGTTCATAAGATGAACTTAATTATCCTGAACATAGTCAAAAGATTCTTGCAAATTATGTCGTAGCTCGCGCTTTAGTTCTACTGTTTTAGATATGTTCCTAGAGAAAATTTAGTTGAAAGTTGATAGTAGCAATTATGCCGACTGGGTCCGTAAACTGAGGATTGTCCTCATTGCTTTGTAGAAGGCTTATGTCCTTAATGCACCGCTCGGTGTGCTGAACCTCGAACGTCGTCTGTGGATGTTGCGAACATTTGACATACACATTTTGATAACTACGTGATATTTCAGTTAAACGGTTTAGAGTTGAGGCACCAAAGACGATTTCGAAACGTCGCGAAACATATGAGATGTTTCGAGGGCTGAAATTGGGATTTCAGGCTCGTGCCCACTTCAGAGGTACAAGACCTCCGGCGATTTTCTTAGCCTGCAAACTAAGGGAGAAAAGCTCAATCGTTGAGCTTGTTCTCAGATTGTCTGAGTACAACAATTACTTGAATCGAGTGGGAGTTGATCTTCCAGATAAGATAGTGATGTTTCTCCAAAGTCATTGCCACCAAGCTACAAGAGCTTCGTGATGAACTATAACATATCAGGGATAGATATGTTGATCCTTGAAGTATTCGCGATGTTTGACACCGCGAAAGTAGAAGTCAAGTAGGAGCATCAATTGTTGATGGTTTGTAAAACCACTAGTTTCAAGAAGGGCAAGGGAAAGAAGGGATACTTCATGGAACGACAAAAACAGTTGCCGCTCTAGTGAAAACCCAAGGTTGAACCCAAACCCGAGACTAAGTGCTTCTGTAATGAGAGGAACGGACACTAAAGCAGAACCACCCTAGATATTTAGTAGATAAGAAGGCAGGCAAGGTAGACGGAAGTATATTGGATATACATTATGTTAATATGTACTTTATTAGTACTCCTAGTAGTACCAGGGTATTAAATACCGGTTCGGTTGCTAAGTGTTGGTAACTCGAAATAAAAGCTACGGAATAAACAGAGACTAGCTAAAGGTGAGATGACGATGTGTGTTGGAAGTGTTTCCAAGGTTGATGTGATCAAGCATCGCCTGCTCCGTCTACCATCGAGATTGGTGTTAAACCTAAATAATTGTTATTTGGTGTTTTGCATTGAGCATAGACATGATTGGATTATGTCTATCGCAATACGGTTATTCATTTAAGGAGAATAAAGGTTACTATATTTATTTGAATAATACCTTCAATGGTCTTGCACCTAAAGGAATGGTTTATTGAATCTTGATCGTAGTGATACACATTTTCATGCCAAAAGATATAAGATAGTAATGATAGTACCACTTACTTGTGGCACTGCCATGTAAGTCATATTGGTGTAAAACACATGAAGAAGCTCTATGTTGATAGATCTTTGGACTCACTCGTTTTTGAAAAGTTTGAGACATGCGAACCATGTCTATTGGTGTATACGCATGAAGAAACTCCATGCAGATGGATCGTTTGGACTCACTTGATTTTGAATCACTTGAGATATGCAAATCATACCACATGGGCAAGATGACTGAAGAGCCTCGTTTTCAGTAAGATGGAACAAGATAGCAACTTGTTGGAAGTAACACATTTTGATGTGTGCAGTGCAATGAGTGTTGAGGCACGCAGTGGATATCGTTATGTTCTTACTTCACGGATGATTTGAATAGATACTGAGTATATTTACTTGATGAAACACAAGTCTGAATTATTGAATGGTTCAAGTAATTTCAGAGTGAAGTTGAAGGTCATCGTGACAAGAGGATAAAATTTCTATGATATGATCATAGAGATGAGTATCTGAGTTACGAGCTTTGGCACGCAATTAAGACATTGTGGAAATTGTTTCACAATAAATACCGCCTGGAACACCATAGTGTGATGGTGTGTCCGAACATCATAGTTGCACCCTATTGGAAATATATGGTGCGTACCATGATGTCTCTTATCGAATTACCACTATCGTTCATGGGTTAGGCATTAGAGACAACCGCACTCACTTTAAATAGGGCACCACGTAATTCCGTTGAGACGACACCGTTTGAACTATGGTTTGGAGAAACCTAAGTTGTCATTTCTTGAAAGTTTGGGACTGCGACGCTTATATGAAAAGTTTCATCGCGATAAGCTCGAACCCAAAGCGGATAAATACATCTTCATAGGATACCCAAAATGGTAGGGTATACCTCCTATCTCAGATCCGAAAGCAATAGGGATTGTTTCTTGAATCGGGTCCTTTCTCGAGGAAAAGTTTGTCTCGAAAATTGAGTGGGAGGATGGTGGAGACTTGATATGGTTATTGAACCGTCACTATAGTTAGTGTGTAGCAGGGCACAGGAAGTTGTTCCTGTGGCACCTACACCAATTGAAGTAGAAGCTTATGATAGTGATCATGAAACTTCGGATCAAGTCACTACCGTACCTCGTAGGGTGACAAGGATGCGTACTACTTCATAGTGGTACAGTAATCCTGTCTTGAAGGTCATGTTGCTAGACAACAATGAACCTACAAGCTATGGAGAAGCAATGGTGGGCCCATATTCCAACAAATGGTTAGAAGCCATAAAATCCGAGAGAGGATCCATGTATGAGAACAAAGCATGGACTTTGGTGGTCTTGCCCGATGATCGGCAAGCCATTGAGATAAATGGGTCTTTAAGAAGAAAACGGACGTGGACGGTAATGTCACCGTCTATGAAGCTCGACTTGTGGCGAAGAGTTTTTCACAAGTTCAAGGAGTTGACTACGATGAGATTTTCTCATCCGCAGCGATGCTTAAGTCTGTTGGAATCATGTTAGCATAAGCTGCATTTATGAAATCTGGCAGATGGATGTCAAAACAAGTTTCCTTACCAGTTTATCGTGAGGAAAGGTTGTATGTGATACAACCAGAAGGTTTTGACAATACTGAAGAACGCTAACAAATATGCAAAACTCCAGCAATCCTTCTAAGGACTGGAGTAAGCATCTCGGAGTTGGAATGTACGCTTTGATGAGATGATCAAAGATTTTGGGTTTATACAAAGTTTATGAGAAACTTGTATTTCCAAAGAAGTGAGTGGGAGCGCTATAGAATTTCTGATGAGTATATGTTGTTGACATATTGTTGATCAAAAATGATGTAGAATTTCTGGAAAGCATATATGGTTATTTGAAAAGTGTTTTTCAATGGAAAACCTGGATTAAGCTACTTGAACATTGAGCATCAAGATCTATGAGGATAGATCAAAAACGCTAAATGGTACTTTCAAATGAGCACACACCTTGACATGATCTTGAATTCAAGATGGATCAGTCAAAGAAGGAGTTCTTGCCTGAGTTGTAAGGTATGAAGTTAAGAGTTAAAGCTCGACCACGACAGAAGAGAGAGAAAGGACGAAGGTCATCCCCTATGCTTCAGACGTAGGCTCTATAGTATGCTATGTTGTGTACCGCATCGGAAGTGTGCCTTGCCATGAGTCAGTCAAGGGGTACAAGAATGATCCAGGAATGGATCATTGGACAGCGGTCAAAATTGTCCTTGGAGTAAATAAGGACATGTTTCTCGATTATGGAGGTGATAAAGAGTTCGGCGTAAAGGGTTACGTCGATGCAAGCTTTAACACCTATCCGAGTGACTCTGAGTAGCAAACCGGATACGTATAGTGGAGCAACCATTTGGAATAGCTCCAAGTGGAGCGTGGAAGCAGCATTTACAATATGACCTAGAGATTTGCGAAATACATACGGATCTGAATGTTGCAGACCCGTTGACTAAAACCTCTCTCACAAGCAAAACATGATCAAACCCTAGAGCGCCAATAAAGAAAATAAAGACCACATATGCGCCAAGGAGCCCCCCCCCCCCGCGCGCCCACCAGCTCTACCGCCTTTG
>NC_057803.1:648444144-648449204 GCF_018294505.1 Triticum aestivum | reverse complement strand
TCCAGTCCCAACCCTATACAACCCCTAATCCTAAACCCTACACTAAGTGCTCTACTCCCCTTCTACTGCTACTTGGTGACAACCCTGCTAAGGCCCAACTCTTTTAACGCAAATCGAATCCATCGTCGCCGAGCAGTATGGGACTAAATGAACCCCGATAGTAGTTCAGTTCCCTTACTCGAGTGGCCGCCGCCCAACGACGCCTCCCCCGCACCCCGACACATCTATGGTGTGGGGAGAACTGAGGTGTCACAGGTGGTGTGCACGTTGGTCTCCGCTCCCATAGGCCACCACCACACCGGCGACACACAGGCTCTCCGGTGGCTAGAGTTTTGGCCGGGGTCGAGTGAACTGGTTAAACGATGCCCATCGAACTACGTGAGAGCTATATCTTGCTTCATGTGAGATGGAACAAGCTCACCATGGATCACTCCCAGGTCTCCTCGACGCTGCACATAGCTGCTAGCCAATGAGGTACTATTGTGTACTTGGAAGAATATAAGGCACGACATACTTGAGGAAAGAGAGCCGGATTTTTCCACGGGTTCTTTCAGTTCTTTTTGTTTTTGTCTTCTATTTGTTTTTCACCAGTTTTCTTTGTCTCTTTCTTTGTTATTGGGTTTTTCTCTCTCGATTTTTTTGTTTTCTGTTTTTACACCGGTTTTCTTCGTTTCTTTCTTTATTTTCACTGGTTTTTCTTTGTTTTAGTTTGTTTACTATGTTTCTTTCACGGTTTTCATTGCCTTTTTCTTATTTTCTTTCCTTTTTCTTCATTTTTGTTTGTTTCTTTCTCATTTTTCATCGGTTTTCACAGTTTTTCTATATACATTTTTTGTATATATCTAATAAATTATTCTAATACGTGTTTAACATTTTTAGAATACAAGATCAACATTTTTAATACCTGGTACACATTTGACATTTTTCAAATGTTTGATTAAGATTTTTTAAATACAAGATTAACATTTTTAATACATGGTCAACATTTTTTACTTAGACATTTAACATTTTTCAAATGCTTGATTAACATTTTTCAAATACAAGTTTAACATTTATTGAATACAATACAAGATTATCATTTTTAACATACATGGTCAACATTTTTGCTATATACATTTAATTTTTTTAAATGCTTTATTAACAATTTTCAAATATCATTTATACATTTTTTGAATACAATACAATATTAACATTTTTTTTTCAAAACATGGTAAACATTTTTTTATACACATTTAATATTTTTCAAATGCTGGTTAACATTTGAAATACTTCTTTAGTTATTTGTTTCAAAAGCTTGATGGATATTTTTTAAATACATGATCAACTTTGTTCACACACATTGTATATTTTTCATATACATAGTCAATTTTTTCTATACACATTTATCATTTTTAAAATGCATGATTAACATTTTTCAAAATATTATGTAAATTATATTTTTTAATATATATGTTTAGAATATTTGGAAGTGTAAATGAAAGTAAAAAAAAGGAATAACAAATGAGAACAAAAATAGTGAAAAAATATTTAAAATGAGTGAGTGGTATCCCGCGCACTGGGCCGGCCATTCTCGTGGTCCTGCAGCGAGACCTTTTTTTCTTTGAGCGAATCCTTCAGCGAGACTGCCTCTGTCTCGCGTGACGCGAGACATAGCCGAGTCCACTAGTTCAACTCAAAAAAAAAAAACCGAGTCCACTAGTCCAGCGAACTATTGGGTTTTGTTGCTTCACTGTGGTTATTGAGCCGTTTGTTGGGTATTATTGGGCCCCCAGTTGCCCCGCCCTCGTGGCCGAACTAAAACTGGCCGCTTGGTCCTGGCCCTGGCCCAACCAAACCCTTCCCTCCTCTCTCGAGTCGCGGTGGCCGCCTCCCTGCCGCTGCCGCCGACGAAGAAAGCAAGCGCCGTCCCCGCCGCCTCCGCTGCCGCCAGAATATCGGAGCATGTACTCGCGGCGGAGGCTTCTCTCGCTCCTGCGGCACGCTCGCCTCGCCCCGGCGGTTCGTCTCGCCGCCGCGCCGCCTTCGAGGAGCTTCAGCCTGCCCCGCGCGGTCGCCGGCGCGGCCTCCACCTCAGGTGAGCGCTTCCCCGTGCCTCTACTCTCCACCCCTCACAGGATCCTCACGCCGGGTCGGTAGCGTTCAGTTTGGCGGTGGAATAGCTGTAGCGAGGCGGACTGGTAGCGTCTTAGATCGTGAGATTGCGATGATGCTGCCTCCGATTGCTTGGGCGGATGTACTGAGAGACAGGCGAGGGTCGTGAGGGCCTAAGACTAGATTAGTGATCTGATTTTAATCTGTCCCGCGGGTATTGTTCCTATTGCTGTAAGGGTGGTATTTCTCATGTTTGCCATCATAACCATTTTAACAAGATGAGTGAAATTAATGATTTTCTCTCACAGGTTCTAGTGATGGCCACTTCAGTTGTAAGGGTTCAACATATGCCGCCATACTGATTGGGCAAGCAGGTCTGCTCTCTGCATATGCAGCCTCCTCCATTTGATTTAATGAAATAAAGATCATATTTGATACCATGGCAATCCTAATTCCAGTCTTGTTACAGCGGTTGTTCTTGGCCTGAGCAGCAACTCTGTATTGGCTCAGGATGATTTGGTTGCTCCAGCAGCTACAAGTGAGCAAGCTGATGTAAATGTTACTGGCCTGCGTCGTATTGAAGATGGTTCAGTGATCTCAAATGAACACACGATCAAATGGAGAATGTGCACCGATAAAGCACGAGAGTTTTTCATGGAAGTAAGTTTCTCATTATCCTTACCTTCATCTGAACCACCTTTTGGCATTATCCTTCTGAGAAAAATAATCTTAGTACTACATTATAGTTTCCTCCTCTGTTCAAACATAATTCTCTTTATTATATGTGTTTCCCCGAAAATGATACGAAATTTAACCACAATCATGTTTATACATCATAGCCTAGAAAGAACAACTCCAGTGCTTAGTCCCCTGATGCTGACCGATTTTCATATAACCTGTTTGGTCCATACTTTTTGGTCACTTGCTGCAACTCTTACTATGGGGATAGCTCTTCAGTTTCCTCATTAAACCATGTGGATTTGGAAGGTTTAGCCTGTAATTAAAGTATTAAACTATGTGCTGTTTCATGTTGATATACGGGAACTGGGTGGTAATTTGCCATGATATTTTTTATTGGTATTTCTTGAAAGCTTGGGTTTAGCAACTTCTCGTATTGTAAGTACATATTCCAAGACCTTGCTTCAGTTACAAAATCATGCAACTATTGAACACTTAAATTAAGTATGACTGTTTGGACCATATACCCTGTGCATTACAAATTTTTAACATCATAATGTTGGTTGGAGTATAACTGTGTGAGAGGAGGAAAGGAGGCGTGTCTCTTTAGTTACTCCTACTCTTCATACGACCGTTAAATTACAGTGTTGTTAGTCTATCGTATCCATTTATATTAATTTTCTAGGGAAAACTAGATGAAGCTGAGAAGTTATTCAAGGCAGCCTTACAAGAAGCTAAAGAAGGATTTGGACTCAGAGATCCACATGCTGCATCAGCTCTGAACAACTTGGTATGTGTTACTGTTGATTATGAAATGAAGATTGAAGTAACATTCTATTTGCCTTTCTAATGTATGGAACTGCAGTACCCATATAAGTCCATAAGCTGGATTATGAGGTTTAAGATCTGTTTGGGTTCATAGTCAAACATTACCACACTTTGCTGTAAGCTAGGCAAGTTTAACCGAGTTAGGAATAGGTTTTGTTCGTAGTAAGTAGTAACATATTTGGCCAGATTCCTCTTTTTTTTTTGACAGTGGGCCATACAACCATAGACTCAAAAGGTGTGCCAGATTCTCTTAGGGATGCTAAAGTGCACACAGATTTTGTTGTCCTAACCTATTCATGTTCAGCAAGAAATATGTGGAAAAGTTTGAACAGGTTAGACATTGAACTAAACTCGTAAACTCAGCTGCATTTAATACCATACCATTATATGCTTAATTATGTCTATTTTGTATATTTAAACCTCGTGGGGGTACTGACAACGTAAGGCTACCAATTAAATCAAAGTGTCTGATAAGTCACCTAGAGAACTCTTGTTTGCTAGTTTTTATGCTTTATAGAATTTAAAATACTTGTGTGTATCAGGATTCAGGAATAGATTCCGCGCACTGTATTTTAGATTCCATACGTTTATGAATCTGCATTTGAAGTCCAATCTTTATCATGTGATTCCATTAAACCCGTAACCATTTAAGCTCTCTCAACCAAACAACTTCAAAAGACCGGAATTGTTGGTTTCTTGTACAAATACCACTGTATTATCCCCACTACGTTAAGTTATACGGGTTGCATTTGACACACGGGCACTCAAATAGTTTTTGTCTACAAATTTGAATAGGCAGGCCATGCTCTCTTTTGTGGTAGGCTTTCGTAAACCTACCTTAAAAGTTAATACAAGTCTTGCATGAAGCAGCATTCCTTTTTGTTCCCCTATTTAACTATTGTCCTAAGTTTTGCAGGCAGAGTTTTATAGGCTAAGGAAAGAGTATGAGAAAGCTGAGCCGTTATATCTGGAAGCGATTGAAATCTTGGAGCAATCATTTGGACCTGATGATATACGGTACTTTGATTTTTAGATTATAGTGTGTTCTATATCATTGTTCAGTGACTTTGATTCGGCTCATTTTGTAAAAGAAAGTTCTAGTCTCTGTTTTCGAGTCATTCGACTAGTCAATGAGTCGCTGCTCCAGGTTCGACTCAGACTCTCGACTCGACTCCTGGCATGAGTTGAGCGACTCGAGCGACTAGTCTCGACTAGTCACGACTAGTCGCTCTTTCTGGGTCGAGCGACTCACTTAAATTGAGCCCAACTGTTATATGGGCCGGCCCATCTCCCCTGGAAACCTAGATCGATCATCCCCCACCCCCTCCCCCCGATCGAACCCTCTCCAGCCGCAACCACCCCTGGTTGCCCCTGCTGCTGTTCTGCTCCTCCCCTTCTATGGTGTGCTCCTTCCCTCCTCCCCTGCTACTGTGCTCCTCCCCCTGGTTGCTGCTCCTGCTGTT
>NC_057803.1:648439417-648443895 GCF_018294505.1 Triticum aestivum | reverse complement strand
ACTCATCGACTCGAAAACATTGGTTCTAGTCAGGAGCAAAATACCACTCTTTTGGTATAAATAAGAGTATATGTGACAGATATTTTTGTTCATTGCATTCTAGTATGTGTTACACATTCCTGCCTGCTCATTGTATACCATTGTTGGTGAGTGGAAGGATGGTATGCACTTCCGTCTGTGTGTGTTGCGTGGTTGACTGCACTTGTCAATGCATACAGTGTTTCATCTAAATTCCCTGTGTTGGAGAACTACCTTAATTTTGGAATTGTATAAAGATACTTTACATGCCTCTTGTAGGGTTGGAGCAGCTTTCCGTAATCTTGGGCAATACTATTATATTCAACGCAGGTTTGATCAAGCTCAGACATGTTTTGAGGTACCTGTTTTTACCTCATGATTTTTTTCGAGTTAATGTCTTATGTTTTTTGTAATTGTATTATCTTGTAATGTTTGACAAGTTTTTAATTGAAATGTCATCTAGGCAATAATTCTAAGGAATGAATATACATTTTCTGTTGCTACCTTAATATGTAGTTCTTTAATCTTGCTGGACACAATGATGGCCATTTTTCAATAATCTTTGGAAACCTGAATAGTGTGCAACATCACATTGGAATAGCCAAGAAAATCAAATATAGTGTTGTATGTGTGGCCCATCACTTTTGGCCCATGACCTAGACAAGGAGAGGCTCAAAGTTGTCTGCCTCTCTTCGGTCTACATGGTATCAGAGGCCGGGCCCTGGAGATGGCAGCGTCGTCAGCGGGGCTCATCTTTCTCCCTCTCGCGGCAGAGTAGTGCGGTGGCTGCAGCAAAGGGCAGCGCGCTGGCGTGTCATGGGATGGCGCGGATCGATTGGTGGTTGGGCGGCGCACAGGTGGCGGAGTGTGAGCGGGAGGCACTGCCGGAGTTGTTGCTGCTGTTGAGGTTGGTGTTGTTGGAACTGATGGCTAAGCTTGGCGCTGACGCATGTAGAAGAGGCTCTCATAGCTAAAGTGAGTAGCTGAAGTGAGTGATCCTGGTGGTGGTGTGGCTGCTGATTACAGAGGAAGGAGGCAACACTGGAGGTGGTACAACTAGGAGAAAAAGATATGGAGGCTGTCATGGGGTCTGAACTGGCCTCTACTCTGGAGAAACTGGCGTAGCTCATGACTGCGAAAACTGTTGAGGGGCCATCTCCAACACGGTGCAGAAGGTGGTGCACTTGTCGTGTTCCAAGCAGATCGGGTTTTGAAGCTTGAGCTCATGCCAAATGACGTGAATTTGAATGGCGGGAGTAGCTACCTAAGCTGGTCGAGGTGGGCCCTATTGATCTTGAAGCCAAAGGATCTGATGGGATATGTTCTTGGGATTGTTGAAGAACATGCTAACAAGGAAAGCTCAAAATGGAAGAAGTGGAGTGTTATTGACCCCCTGATACTAGCATGGATGTTGGACTCCTTGATTGTAATGCTCCCAAGGCGGAGGTAGGTGTTGGTAGTAGCAATGGAGGTGGTCGGAATGGGAGATGTTGTCGGAATCGGGTTGGTGGTTCTTCAAATACTCCTCATTGGAATGCTCCCAAGGTGAGGCATAGGGGATTGTGGTACATGGACCGCAACAGGACGGACCAGGAGGGAATGCACATGCTAGCTGCAGTTGTCGAGGATAAGGAGATTACAACCCTAATCCAGGCGTAGGGGGCTGCGGTGTTAGACCTTTCAGCCTGAGCATTGATAGTTGTGGATGACACTAGGAGAGTTGGGACAATTTTCGTTGGTTTATTTCTCACACTATGCCATGCCAACCCGAGGGGCTGGGGATACATATTTATAGGCTGCTAGCCAGCCAAGGCATATGCTAAGATGCTGCCAAGATGCCAGTCTAAGATGCTAGTCTAAGATGCTAGTCTAAGATGCTAACTGACAGTCCTTGATGGTCAAGAACAGAACTCTATCCTAACAGCCAGTCCTTGATGGTCCAGGACTTTATCCTCCTAACTGCCACAAGGACCATGTGTTGCAGCCCCACAAGGACCCTAGTACACAGACTTATCCATCATGCGGTACATGGACCGCAACAGGACGGACCAGGAGGGAATGCACATGCTAGCTGCAGTTGTCGAGGATAAGGAAATTAGAGCCCTAATCCAGGATGGGACATGTGTCTTTGACAAAATGTATCAAATATTTCCTGATGTATTGAATGGTGTGGACAAGAGCAAGCTGAACCGTGGCTCAGGCATTGATGTTCACCATGAATGTGCCCAAGTTTTTGTGTAGTGAAGCTGTCATGATGGCCACCTTCTTGATCATCGCACGCCATCTCGGTTGAAAGGTATGAAATTGTTGTGAGTTAAGTTTCACAGAAAATAAATTTCTAGTTCCTCCCAAGGTGTTTGGTTGCACTTGTTTTGTTTGTTATCATAGGCCATCAACAAATTGGATCCTCGGGCTGTCAAGTGTATCTTTATTGGGTATTCTTCAGGACAAAGAGGGTACAAATGCTAGAATCTATATGAGAGGATGACATTTGTGAGCATTGATGTTACATTCCGTGTGTCAAAACCTTCTTATGGTGAGAAAAATGATCTAAGCATCATGTCTGAAGGCCTTGACCAATCTCGGGTTGGTGAAATTGGTCAAGAGGGGGATAGTAGTGGCACATTAACTCATGTGGCTCCTGTGACACAAGTATCGACCTACACTAGTGATGCGCAGGTTGGTGCATCGGCTCAAGTTGGTAGCGTGCCTGGCAGTGTGCCGAGGTGGACATCAGAGCAAGCGAAGCAGCTCAAGGTGTATTCATGGAAGAGTGGTAATGTGTTACACATCAGGGGGAGCAACTAGATCAACCATTGATGGAACAATAGGGTAGTACTAATGTGATTTCCATCTCCTCTGATGGGGATCAGGCTGAAGGGTCAATGGCTACCGAAGGGTCAATTGATGGGCCAATTTCTTTGGGGAGAACTACTCAAGCAAGAACAAGGATACCAGATAATCGGTATGGGTTCGATGCCAATGATATTGGAAATTAAGTTCTGTTTGAGGCATTATCTCCAACCTACAAAGCATTTGTTGCTTCTCTTTAGTCTAACCTATAGAGCATTTCTTGCTTCTCTTCAGTCTGTGTCAATTCCGACTTATATGAAGGTAAACGGGTGACTCAAAATGGCATATGGCCTTGGTGGAGGAGCTGGAGGCTCGAGGCTCTGTGTAAGAGCAAGACATGGGTAGTAACACCTCCAAACAGGGAAAGAACGCAATCAACTGCAAGTGGGTATACACTGTGAAGCAGAATGTAGAAGGAAAGATTGGAAGGTACAAAGCAAGGCTTGTGGCGAGTATAACCAGGCCAACGATGGTAAATTGGCGGACTAAACCAAAGAAAGACTGTCTCTTTGATGACGTCGTCATTGGGATACAATACGACAACAAAGATGATGAAGAATATGCCCTACTCAAGGGGTCAAGCACTCGATCGTAACTAAATCATCTTGATGCACTCGTAACATGAGCACATAGGGCAAGATGAAAAGAAGGATAAACAAATGAGATCGTCAACTTTATGAAAAGAAGGATAAACAAATGAGATCGTCAACTTTAGCATGGCATGCTTCCATCAGTGCTTCAAAACATTTGCTATTCTTATCTCTAGAAGGGTGCTTCTATTGTTGTAGTGTTTCTAGCAAAAGAGGACAAAACTCTACCTGGAAAATGTATAACTCCGGTATCGCGTCGCGGGTGAAAAGGGCCTGAATATTTCCTAGCAGCCAACACCCCACTAACTCACGTCATTCTTGCATCTCAGGGCCCGAGAAACGGCAAAAAGCAAAAGGTGTGGACATTGTAATTTTTTCCATACAGTGAAAGTGACCCTCTTTGAAGGTGAACATTGTGGGGCACTGCTGTCAGCAGAACATTTTCTAGTGTGCTAGTGAATTTGAAGGTGGTAAAAAGGCAACAAAGTGTTCCAGTAGCTAGCCATGATGCTTGCCCCATCGTCGAGACAGAGAAACCTCTCAGCAAGCACTGGAGCTCACCATTTCCACCACATCGACGCCTCCTATCTCCCCTGCGGTTCCCTTTCCCGAGAAGCAACTTATCTTGGTTGTTGGATCAACGTATATATAGCCATGGGCACGCAAGGCCGAACCTCTATTTCTTCACCTGCCTTTCCTCCCACCTGTGCATGACGACCTTCTCCATGTAGGTGTTCGACGATGAGGTCGCCCCGTCCATGCTCAGCAGCATCGCACCCATCCTGCGCGTAACCATTGAATCGAGCCCGAATGCCCCCAAAGTCTCTTACTTCTGTACGTGCATTCGTTTTCGTGGGCAGACATATGGTGCATTTTGCATGTTGTTTTGATGCATTTGGGTTTGGATTTTGTGCTAGATTGAGTGCTCCCGGTGAATTTTTTGGTGTCGGATCAATGCCGCGTAGGCTGTGTGTACTTGGAAATTTTTTGTCTTCACACATTTAAAATTATTTGTTC
>NC_057803.1:648420167-648439107 GCF_018294505.1 Triticum aestivum | reverse complement strand
CTATGTAGAAAAGTAGTTTGTGTGATTTCCTGGAGGAAGTTTCTGGTTTGTCTTTTTTTTTTTGCTTTGGAGAGCTAATTTTGGAGTATGTTTGTAGTTTACGCATTAGATTTTGCTTCACGATTAGCCATACGTATTACTTGTTCATTTCGGTTGTGTTTAACACTTGAAGGAGCAGTTAGATGTACTAGATAGTGGTATTTCCGATACTTTCCTCGTTTTGTTTGAAATCATATTGCAATCATATAGTTATGGTCAATTGGTTTCGCTAGAGTAGTTTTAGATATCTCAAATGGGGACTCAAATAATTGGTTTCTAGTTTGTACTACATCCTACAAAGTAAATGGAAGTTTTGGCGTTTTGCTTGTTTTATTTTTAGATTACCTTTTTGCTATGAACATAGGTAGGTATTACGCGTTGAAGAAGGCACACCGTTTGGATCACAATTCTGTTGGTCACGGAGTCAGCAGTTTAAGATTGCTCTGCTCCAATGACTTGAGAAGGTGAGATGCAATCTCCATGGCTCTATGTATTTTGCATACTCTAGCGTATGTGGTGTTTCCTTCATTTCGGTTCGTTTCCCGAATAAAAGGATATGTGGTGGATTTCTCTCAATCAATAAGCAACTAGAACTTACCACATGTACATATAAAATAAAAATGAGCAAAGGATGCATCATATCATCTGGAGTAACATAATTGTGGCATTACACTACTTCTGGAGTAACATAATTAATAAATTCAGCTTGCATACTTGTTTCATGACATCTCCTAACAAATACCAATTTAACCACCTTGGGCATCGGCTAATTATCATCTTATCACACAATTACAATTTTATTGAATTGAAATCAAATGAATTGAGGAGTCATAAAACATCATCCAAGCTCCAAATACAAGCTACAAGTAGGCAAACACCATCCAATTCAACCGCATTTTTTATGAGCATTTTAATCACTCATACATTGAGATATCAATCAAGCTACTAGTTCTCTTGTATTGGCTTGTTTTCCAGCATAGTGTAAATTGAATTTGAGACCGATAGCCAATCAAAGCGATACACTTATCCACTTAGCAATTTGTTAAAGCTTTATCAAGCAAGTAATGAAGCTACTAGCTACATACTTTGGTTGCACAGCAAGGTGAAAATTGCAAGCCATGCGAGGCAAATAAAGGCACAAGCAAGCCAAAAACAGCAAGCAACTAGAAATGAACTGAAATGAATGAAACTAATGAAGGAAACACCACATACGCAAGAGCATGCAAAATACATGGAGCCATAGAGATTGTGTCTCACCATATCAAGTCATTGGAGCAGAGCCGTCTTGAACCGCTTGACTCTGCGACCGATGGAACTCTGATCCAGCCGGTGTCCCTTCTTGAATGCGTAAAACCCACATATATTCGCTGCAAAAAACTTAAAAATAAAGTGAGTAAAACGCTAGAAACTTTAATTCCTTTGCAGGATGCAGTAAAAACTAGAAACCAATTATCCGAGTCCCCATTTAAGATACATGAAATTATTCTAGCCAATTCATTGACCATAACTATCCGATTGCAGCATAATTTCAACAAAACGAGGAAAGTATCGGAAATACCACTATTTAGTACACCTATTCTGCGCCCTCAAAGATGTTGTTCATTGACCTTGAGAAGGCCTATGATAAGATACCGCGAAATGTCATATGGTGGGCCTTGGAGAAACACAAAGTCCCAGCGAAGTACATTACCCTCATCAAGGACATGTACGATAATGTTGTGACAAGTGTTCGAACAAGTGATGTCGACACTGATGACTTACCGATTAAGATAGGACTACACCAGGGGTCAGCATTGAGCCCTTATCTTTTTGCCTTGGTGATGGATGAGGTCACAAGGGATATACAAGGAGATATCCCATGGTGTATGCTCTTTGCGGATGATGTGGTGCTAGTTGACGATAGTCGGACGGGGTAAATAGGAAGTTAGAGTTATGGAGACAAACCTTGGAATCGAAAGGGTTTAGGCTTAGTAGAACTAAAACCAAGTACATTATGTGCGGTTTCAGTACTACTAGGCGCGAGGAGGTTAGCCTTGATGGGCATGTGGTGCCTCAGAAGGACACCTTTCGATATTTGGGGTCAATGCTGCAGAAGGATGGGTGTATTGATGAAGATGTGAACCATCGAATCAAAGCTGGATGGATGAAGTGGCGCCAAGCTTCTGGCATTCTCTATGACAAGAGAGTGCCACAAAAGCTAAAAGGCAAGTTCTACAGGACGACGGTTCGACCCGCAATGTTGTATGGCGCTGAGTGTTGGCCGACTAAAAGGCGACATGTTCAACAGTTATGTGTGGCGGAGATGCGTATGTTGAGATGGACGTGTGTCCACACGAGGAAGGATCGAGTCCGGAATGATGATATACGAGATCGAGTTGGGGTAGCACCAATTGAAGAGAAGCTTGTTCAACATCGTTTGAGATGGTTTGGGCATATTCAGCGCAGGCCTCCAGAAGCTCCAGTGCATAGCGGACGGCTAAAGCGTGCGGAGAATGTCAAGAGAGGTCGGGGTAGACCGAACTTGACATGGGATGAGTCCGTAAAGAGAGATATGAAGGATTGGAGTATCACCAAAGAACTAGCTATGGACAGGGGCGCGTGGAAGCTTGCTATCCATGTGCTCGAACCATGAGTTGGTCGCGAGATCTTATGGGTTTCACCTCTAGCCTACCCAACTTGTTTGGGACTAAAGCCTTGTTTGTTTGGGCTTTTGCTTTTGCTTTTGCAGCTTTTCCATTTTGGCCAAAAAGCCATAAAAGCTCCTAAATAGGTGCTTTTGGAGCTTCTCCAAACGCCATAAAAGCTCCAAAAGCACCTATTTAGGAGCTTTTGTGGCTTTTTGACTAAAGTGGAAAAGCTGCAAAAGCACCTATTTAGGAGCTTTTATGGCTTTTTGGCCAAAATGGAAAAGCTGCAAAAGCAGAAGCAAAAGCCCAAACAAACAGGGCCTAAAGGCTTTGTTGTTGTTGTTGTTGTTGTTGTTGGATGCTTATGAACATACTCCAAAATTAGCTCTTCAAAGCAAGTAAAAATGATAAGCCGAAAAAGTAATAGAAGAGATAACATTAATTGTTTTTCTGCATAGACTCTTATGATTATGAATCAAGAGGAAAACATCATAGAAAACCGTGAAGCGAGGCGTGCATGTGTCACAACAATTCGCAGCACAAACATTTCTCTACGTGGGAACACAAAACTTTTCCAAGTACACACAACCTATGCGACATTGATCCGACGCCAAAAAAGGTTCACCATGGGCGCTATCTCTGCCACAAAAACCAAACCAAACGCATCAAAACACCATGTGAAGTGCATCATATGTATCCCGACGAAAACGAATGCACGGACAGAGATAAGCAAATCGGGGGTGCTCGGGCGCGATCTCGACGGTGACACGCAGGATGGGAGCTATGCTGCTGAGCATGGGCGGGGAGACCTTGCTGCCGACCATGGAGAAGATCGCATGCCTATGTGGGAGGGGAGGAAGGTGAAGAAATAGGGGTCTTGCCTTGCATGCCCGTGGCTATTTATACGCGGTCCAACGGCCAAGATAAGCTGCTTCTCGGGAAAGGGAACCATGGGGGAGATCGGAGGCATCGGTGTGGTGGAAATGCTGAGCTCCGCTGCTTGGTGAAGGGTTTTTCTGCCATGGGGCGAGTGTCGTGGCGGACCGTTGGAATACTTCATTGCCTTTTATCACCTTCAAATTCGCTTACACACTAGGGAATGTTCTGCTGACAGCAGTACCCCACAATGTTTAGCTCTGAAGAGGGTTTGTTTTCCTGTATAGAAAAGATTACAAGGTTCATACCTTTTGCTTTCTGCCATTTCTCGGGCATAGTGGCAGTGAGATGCAAGAATGACGTGTGAGTTAGTGGGGTGCTTACTAGTAGGAAATATTTTTGTTAGTGTTGATTATCCTTCTCTTCATCTTTCCTATGTGCTCATGTCGTGGGATGATTTAGTTTTGATCAAGTGCTTGACTCCTTGAGTAGGGCATATTCTTCAACATCTCTTTTGTTGGATCATATCCGCATGACCACGTCGTCAAAGAGACGGTCTTTCTTTGGTTTGGCCCACTGATGTACCATCGTTGGTGCATTGCATTGACTATGATGAGACCTTTGCTCCAGTAGCGAAGATGAATGCTATGAGGATTCTGATCTCCTGTGCACCAAATTTTGGGTGGTCTTGCATGGGGACTTGTAGAAGGGGGTTTACATGGAGATCCCACCTGGGTTCTTGACTTCTAAGACTGCTTGCAAGGCATGTAGGCTCAAGAAAGCCCTTTACGGGCTGAAGTAATCTCCAAGAGCTTTGTTTGGCAAGTATAGACAGGCAGTGTGTCACATGGGGTATGGACAATGCAATGGTGATCATACATTGTTTAATAGACACTCTAAAGGGAAAATAATCATTCGTGTAGTTTATGTAGATATCATTATCATCGGAGAAGGATGACGTATAGATAGCAAGATCAAAGAAGTGTCTGAGTAAGGCCTTTGAAGTTAAAGATCTTGGTCGACTCAAGTACTTCCTTGGTATACAAATGGCCATGTCTGGAAAAGGAATAGCTCTTTCTCAAAGAAAGTATGCCTTGGACCTTCTCTGTGATGTTGGCATGTTGGGCTTTCGAGCAGCTTCATCCCTAATTGATCAAAACTACAAAGTGACTGCCAATTTGGTGATCTTGTGGCTAAACAGAAGTATTAGCTATTGGTGGGAAGATTTGTCGTACATGACCACACGTTGCATTTGTAGTAAGTGTTGCGACTAGTTACATCCATGAGCCTAGAAGTGAACATCTTGTGGCAGTACATGGAATCTCGAGATACTTGAAAGGTACTCTTGGGGAAGGGTTGTTGTTCAAGAGTTGTGGACACCTTGTTATAGATGGTTATTATGATGTTGATTGGGCTAGTTGGTTGATGACAACAGATCAACTTCAGGCCATTGTGGTTTCGCAAGAGGAAATCTAGTGTCTTGGAGAAGCAAGAAACAATCAGCTGTTTCGAAATCAACTGCGGAGGCTAAATACAGAGATATGTCTTAGGGACTGGGTGAGTTGCTATAGACAAGGAATCTATTAGAACGTATGGTGTGACAACAAGTCGGCAATTAATATAGCAAACAACCTAGTTCTGTTGAAGTGTATATGTGGATTCCCTAGCCCTTTCCATCAGTTCGGATTTTTGGTTGCATTGGCTAGTGCATGAAGCTGAACATGGTATCAGAGCCTAAGGTCTTAAGTTCAAGTCCTGGCTTTCGTAGTTTATCGAAAAATTGTTCTTCCCCCCTTTGTGTCCACATGTATAGGCCTCTTGAGCCATACGTGAGTCTATCCATGTGTTGACTTCCCGCATCACACGTGAGAGGGGGTGTTGAAGTGTATATGTGGATTGCCTGGCCCTTTCCATCAGTTCAGACTTTTGGTTGCGTTGGCTAGTGCATGAAGCTTAACAAGTTCAACATGATAGAACAAACATGTGGAGATAGACAGATTCTTTATCAAAGAAAAGCTGGATTTGGGATTATCAAGGTAGAGCATGTGGTTCACATTGCAGATTGTTTGACTGAAAGACTTGGAACCAGAGAATGCAGCTTAGCGTGTGACAAGATGGGAATGATAGATATCTATCACTCGTGAGGGGGAGTGTTGTATGTACGGCCCATCACTGATGACCCATGTGGCCCAGGCCCGTACCAATCAAGTG
Organism: Triticum aestivum; assembly: GCF_018294505.1. Lineage (NCBI taxonomy): Eukaryota > Viridiplantae > Streptophyta > Magnoliopsida > Poales > Poaceae > Triticum > Triticum aestivum. The sequence goes on along the minus strand of NC_057803.1, from coordinate 648,433,354 downwards.
GCTTGCTGACCTAGACAAGGAGAGGCTTGAAGCTGTCTGCTTCTGAGCGACGCCACAACACAGGAACACATCGCTGGTACGCCGCTCCTGGGTCTACAGATAGGAATCAAAGGATTTCTCAGAGAAACATACCAGTTTATATATCATAGAATTTCTTAAAAAAAACATAGCATCCACAACACTGCAAAAGTTATCATCTAGATACTCATTTTCGGTTGCACATGGTGCCCATTTTCTGTCTTGCTGTTACAGTTCACTAATTTAAGCTTCTCTACTTATTTGAGTTGTGCTTGTTCTAACCATGTGCAACATAAAAAATTAAGGAACTGCTTGTGGAACAATATTACAATACAATCTTGAAAAGGAAAACATGTTTAGCCATTTTAATTTTCAATATATTTATTGCATCATTTTGTATTATTTGATGCATGTTTTCTTCAGTTTAAACTTGCTTCTTATATTATTTTCTGTTTCTGTTGTTTCTTTTTGCAGCGTGCTTTGAAGGTACTGAACATTAATTCTCTACCCTCCATTTCCTTTGCATGTTTCACATTCGTTATTTTAATATCATGTGTGTCTATGCCAGTAAGATTATTAATATTACAACATTTGGGTAAGGCAGTACACTACTTCAATATTGTCTATTGTTTGACACATGGCACACAAGTAGACAAAATGATAAACTGTGATAGAAATATATCCGACATCTTGTCATGGCACACTCGGCAAAGCACTAGAAAATATGTGCATGTAAATCGATGATATGTACATGAAAAGCTCTTCCAATTTACCTATGAAGGCCAGTATGACCAAGCATCAGTTGGTCTTTTGTATGAATACAAACTTTAGCTATTCTTCCATGTGAATACTGTGTTAATGTTTCATCCAAGAAGAGCTACTGTATTGTCCTTTTCCCTCTTGTGTAGTATGTATTCTGCTGACTTTATCTTTATTTGTTTTCTCTGAATAATCAAATACTCCCTCTGTCCCATAATATAAGATCGTTTTACAAGCTAAAGCAGCTTGCAAAACGATCTTATATTATGGGACGGAGGGAGTATTTGTACATACCAGTTACTGATGAGTAAAAATTGTATGTGCTATCCTTTGTTCAGAAATAATATATCTGGATAAATTTTTCACGGTAGGTAGTTTATGTTTTGTAGCTCTAGCTCATAATTTTGAACTTTTTGTAGATAGAAGGACGTGTTATGGGGCTTGGTAACCCAGATTATGCAAATACAATGTACCTTCTTGCCAAGGTACAACTGCTCTGTTACTGTATAAGTTAGTGTTCTATATTCTCTTATTCTTTTCAGAGACATCTTTCTGGAAGGGCAGGAGCTTTGTATTTCATTTGAGTTAATTAACGGAAACCAGATACAGCAGGCATACACCTAAGCTAAACTAGCTCCTGAGCCCCACAGGCCACACTCCAAAGCTGGCACTGTTTGGTGGAAACTATGTATTTTCTTTCCTAGCCCCTTAGCCAGATACGACACACACTCACCTAGCTAAACATAACCAAGCATATCTGACATGGTGACACTGTTTTTTGGAAGCGGAAACTATGTAAACTACATGGATATTAATTAGGCCCCATTTTGATTCAATGAATTTCAAAGAAAACTCCGAAGGAACTGATTCCTATGGAAAAACTCTTTTCAAGTTGCTGCTTGGAATGGAGAAAAGATGAACAGTGAACCATACCCTATTGCCATCAATTTCACAGGAAATAAAACATGTGACCTCTTTTTTTCCGCGGATGAACGGGGCAGCTAGGCGAGAGTGCAACAGTTTTGGTGCGAGAGAGTCACGTAGTTTTAAAATTTTCCTTTTTGCGAGCTTTGTTAATCATGACCGAGGACACAAGTGATGGGTGAATAAATGGATGAGGGTGGTTTGGACGATATTACTGATATGCGGGTGACTTATTCTAATGACCCCACATGTCATCGAGTAAATATTAAATGTTCTATCTTCAAGGCTCACACTTTCACCCTTATTGAAGCGCTTATGCCCTTTTTGAGCTCACTCTAAACTGTGTTTTCTTGAGCATTTCCCTAATTTTTACAGTCTCCTAAATAGATGGAACCATTTGCAACTATTTACCAGAGAAATGCATTTTCAAGCTTTCTAACTGTGTTGTCCCAGAAAAGGCTAAACATATCTTTTCCTGTTCGTAGGTTTTAAGTCAACAAGGAAAAGGAAAAGATGCAGAAGCTCTTATTCGAGAGTCTATTAGGATACTTGAGGTATGTTTATCATTTAGGAGTAGATCTTAATCTCTTTTTTGTGCATGAAAGGGTTTAACGAGGGCTAATTAGGAAGCTGGACTTGGCGAATCACCTGCGTGCATACAAAGAATGAAGTTTCTCTCTTTGGTAAGCACCTTTATCAAATATGTTATAGCTCTCAATAAACCACTATGCTTTCCAAACTTATGCATAGGGGTTTCTACTATGTTGATGTTTATAAAAGAAATGCTGTAGCCATGCTCTTTGATGTTTCTTTTCTCTCAAGAAAACGCAGAAGCTTTGTGTTCTGTTGTATTGAAAAGGCAGGAACAGAGTTACACACCCATGCGGACAGATTTGAAACTGAATACAAAACAAACAAGGGCAAAAGCATCGTCAGGGTAGGAAACTGGAAACAAAACAAACACATGCCATGAATGCCAGAAGTTACATATTTAAAATATAAATACAATGCGACACCGATATTTGACGGTGAGCAAAACAACACTTTCAGGCACACCTTGATCTTCACCTGGGGAGAGAGGGAGAGGGTTAGCTTGCACGGGTTTATACGTCAAAGCATGAGGCTAGCATCCAATTTAGAGGTCTCTTTTATCGTGGCTTCCTTTCAAGGTTCAAGGATCCTTTAGTAAAATATTTAGCGTGATTATGTACAATCAGTTGGAAGAACATTTTAGAGGTGGGCAGAGAGTGGAAATTTTAGATGACACCTAAAGTGTCCCCAATTGATATGCTAAATTATTCTTCAGATCCCTAATTCTTAGTTTCTGCAGTATTCAATGAAAAACAACGGCCTCTGATGTACTTTCTCTTATTTAAATCTGCCTTGCTGAAAGCATTTCTTCTATCTAAATGCAGATATTGGCATACTAAACTTAAAAAATGTGTTTGCTGATCACTCTTCTTAAGTTCTCTGCAATGAGTACATACTCTTCTTAAGTTCTCTTATGGCATGCTCTGACCAGTTCTGCTCTGTGATTCTTGTTTGTGATTTTACTTCATCCTTGAGCGCATTTTTTGCTCTTGTTTAATATACTGTTTTTTAGGAGTTGGTGAAGTCAAAGCAACTGGCTGAAGCTGAAAATTTGCAAAGGAAGATATTACATAATCTGGAGCTTTCGAAGGTATGCTTATATAGCTTTAAACATATACTTTCTTCAGTGGTCTGTCATGTGAAGTTGATATGAGCCTTAAATCATAGGCTTGTGCATCCAGTTAGTTTAGTTCGGTAAATACGGTATGAAACGGAAATACTATTTGGTTTTAGTAAATACCAAACTGACTGAAGTTGACGTGAATCCCGAAAATGAGGGGACACTATTTTACTTTCATTTCTATATCCGAACATCTCAAAGTTATCATGTGGAATGCTGCCTCAGTACTCAGTACGATCTGCGTGTATAAATGATTAAGTGGCCCAATGTAGAGCATGAAACCATATTGCCATAGACATCAGTGATCAGTCCATGACACGTAAACTACTGAAATATATCTGTGGAACTGTTTGGTAGGGATGGAATTCGTTGGATACTACAGCCGCAGCCGAAACCTTAAGTGTTACTCTTCAAAACATAGGGAATTTGAAGGAATCAGAAGAACTATTGGAAAGGTAAAAATGTTGTTCGTTAAGCTCCTTGGCTATTTTTAAAGTTTTCTTACTTACAGGTTTCAATTGTTTATGATATTCAGATGCCTCACTGTCAGAAGGAAGATTCTCTCTGAAGATCATTTTGAGGTTTGCCATTGCCTTGTATTTGGTTTTGAGCCAATTCTTGATTATAACAGAATGTCATCGTGACCAGTTTATCTTAATGGTCACACTTGGTAGTATATATCACAAGCTTTGTTACATGGAAACTCTTAAAGTTGCATGCATCTTAAGATTTCGTTGTTAAGTCTGATATATGTAGATGGGATTGACCCATATGGCCTGCCTAGGATGGCTTGGCTCACGTGGCCTATAACCCTGGAGCCTGATACCCACCACATAGCTGCGGCCAATCTGAACTGGCTTTTGAAATCTAAAGATATATTTATGTTGAACAATTGCATTCTATCTGTGATTGATTACCTATTGTATGCTGGTCTCATTGTTATAGGTAGCAGGTATATTGGTACACTTGGCAAGGCTAACTTTGCTTAAAATTACTAGTGATATCAAGGTAAACAATGATCTGTCTACGCCTCACCTTGTCAAGGCAAAACAACTTGTCAATGATTCAATAAGGTATTGCCATTTAGCTCCATTTTTTTGTATGTTCCGAGTTTTTATCTCCATAAACCCATGAAGCACATCAAAAGGTGGTTTTGTTTTCATATGTCATAGATTACTGTAGTGAAATCTCGAGGATTTTCTCAAATTTGAGGATTAATCCCTTTGAAAGGTATTCTTCTTGTTGGCCTCTATGATTTCACCATTAAATTTGCTGGTGGCATATTTTATGTTACCCATAAAGATTAGCTGAACTGTTTCATTGGTGAAATTTCAACTCAAAATTTCAAATAAAAAAATGGTGGTATCTAATTCACAGGTCTGTTTGACTGAAGCCTGCCTTCATTGCTATTCTATACTTGAGTTATCCCTTCTATGGTGTTGCATTGTACATGTTTATTACATTTATTGCCTAGAATACTGGTAAGTAGCCCAATGAATTGCTTAATGTTACTGAAGTCTTCAATATTTCATCATGGTAGGATAACGGAAGGAATATTGAATCCTTCAAGGGAGAATCGGAAAAAATTAAATAGCACATTTGCCATGGAAAGAGAGAAGATTGGGGCAATAGTTGTACTTGTATGTTTCTACTTCCTACTCACCCTGAGGGATTTATCTTATTATATGCTACCCTGTTCATGATGCTCAACCCCTTCTACTGCCAGTTTTACAATTTTCACCTGCTTTCATGTTTATTTATTTTTCTTTCCATCAGTTAAGAATTAATTCTGTTGGTAACTCTTAGGATTGCATTTTTAAGCCATTGGTGCTTTAAATTTTCAAGCTGATCAAAGTTACCATAAAGCTCCCATGTAGCATCAGGTTGCCTTTACCTTTGTTGTGGGATTTTGTATGATAAGGATGTTATGTCAACCCCATGTTCCATGAGGAGATAACTAGCATCTTATCTGAAATTTTCTGCATAAGAATGATCTCCCACCATACTTGAATTTAGTTGTAACCTGATGTGGCAGTGCTGTACCTAGGATTGTGAAACATTGGAAATTGATTTATTAACACTATTATTATTGTTATCTTCTTGACTAGGTAGATGCATGAATCCCAGTTTTCTTATTGATACTTTGCTGTTATAGTTGCAAGCACTTGAAGTTGTTGGACTTCTTGAAGCTGCAAGAAAGAGAATACAGGCACCAGCGGTATTTTTCCAATACTTCATTTATTAATATGGCAATGACCTAATTATATGTTGTACTGTTTATTTGTTTGCCTGTAATATAACAATGCCTGTTCTAGAAGTTGGTACTCCTTGATAAGGCTTCCTCTGGAACATATGAAGCATGGATACTTCTAAATTGATGATGTACGTGTTAGAGAACGTGAGGAAGAGAGAATGACCGAACAGTTTTCTGTATTGAGGAGGAGAGAGAGATATACAAGGTTACATGGGCCTGGGCCTCACTCTAGACTATGGGCCTGGGCCTGTACAAGACAAACACAACATACCTCACTCTAGACTATGGGCCTGGGCCTGTACAAGACAAACACAACATATATACTTAACACCCCCCTTCAAACTTAAGGTGGGTCAGGAGCATCTGATACACCAAGTTTGAGAGTGTGAAACCTATGCTGATCTCTAGTTTGTGCCTTGGTGAAGAAATCTGCGACTTGAAGCTCTGATGGGACATATTGTAGCTTAACAGTGGATTGTTGACAATGAGATCGAGTGAAAAATGCATCCACACCAATGTGTTTGGTCAACTCATGCTTGACTGGGTCATTAGCAATCTGAATAGCAGCAGTGCTGTCACAAAGAAGAGGTGTTGGTGTATGACATAAGACACCAAGATCATCCAATAGCCAGCGAAGCCATACAATCTCTGTTGTAGTAGTAGAGAGAGCCCTAAGCTCTGCCTCGGCGCTGGAGCGAGACACGGCAGTTTGCTTCTTTGATTTCCATGCAATGAGAGATGTACCAAGAAATATGCAATAGCCAGTGACCGAGCGACGATCAATAGGATCACTCGCCCAAGTGGAATCAGAGTAAGCATGAAGCTGGAGCTGACTGGAATTAGCATAGAACAAGCGGCGAGATGTAGTTCCCCTTAAATACCTAAGGACTCGGAATAGGTGACCATGATGAACTGAGGTGGGAGCACAGACAAATTGACTGAGAATATGGACTGCATGTGCGATGTCAGGTCTGGTCACTGTGAGGTACACTAGACTGCCGACGATGTGACGGTAGCGAGAGGGATCCTCAAGAGGAGTGCCATCAGTAGGACGCAACTGCAGATGAAGCTCCATAGGTGTAGCAGCAATGCGCGTGTCAGTGAGACCTGAGCGAAGAATCAAATCCTGAGTGTACTTTTGCTGGGAGATATAGTAACCATCATCGGTGTGCTCAACCTCAATCCCGAGAAAATAGCTGAGAGACCCCAAATCTGACATCTTAAATTGTTCACTCAATTTTTTCTTAACAAAATCAATATACCCAACATCATCTCCAGTGATCAACATGTCATCTACATAAAGTAGAAGCAATGTACGGCCATGCTCAGATGTATGAATGAAGAGTGCAGGGTCATGTTCGCTAGGAGAAAAACCGGCAGCTTGAATCACAGAACTGAACCGCTCAAACCAGGCACGAGGGGCTTGCTTAAGCCCATAAAGAGCCTTTCGAAGACGACAAACATGACCTAATGGAACCTTGATACCTGGAGGTGGCTGCATATAAACCTCCTCATGTAAATCACCATGAAGGAAGGCGTTCTTCACATCCATGTGGTAAATTTTCCATGACCGAGTAGCAGCCACAGCAATTAGAGTTCGAACTGAAGTCATGTGAGCAACAGGAGCAAACGTCTCATCATAATCTTTCCCATGAGACTGCTGAAAACCTCTTGCAACAAGGCGAGCCTTGTAGCGTTCCACAGAACCATTTGACTTGGTTTTAACCGTATACACCCATTTGCAAGTGATAGGGACTGAACGAGGAGGTAATGGTACCAAATCCCATGTACCAGTACGCTCTAAGGCTGCAAGCTCCTCAGACATAGCCAATTGCCACTCAGGTGACACAACTGCCTCCTGATAGGTACTAGGCTCAGAAACAACCCCTGCATACAGGTCCTTCTTGTATCGCGTTGCTAGAGAAGAGCCGTCAGTGCAAGGATCAGTAGTAGTGTACTACAGGAGTAGAAGACAAAGGCATAGATGACTGCGTGTCACATGGAACTTTAGAACGACGAGTGTAATGGAAAGTACTGGCTGGAGGAGTAGAATAACGACGAGTGTAATGGAAAGGAAGACTATCTAGAGGTGGAGCTAGTGGAAGAGAGAAAGGAGCTGGTGAGGAAGGAGATGAAACATGTGGTGGAGATGGTTCTGATGTTAGGACAGAGGAAGGTTGTTCAGCTATGGACTCATCTAAAAAGATAGGTGGAAGTGAAAGAAACGAGGTAGACTCTAAAGAAGTTGAGGATGATGGTTTAGTGGAAGGGGAATAGAAGAAGGGTTGATCCTCAACAAAAGTGACATCGCGAGAAAAGCGAATGCGGCGAGCAGAAGAATCATAGCAACGGTAGCCCTTATGTTCAAGACTATATCCAAGGAAGACACACTCAGCAGACTGAGCAGTCAACTTGGTACGCTCACGAGGTGCTAAAAGAACATAACAAGTACAACCAAAGACACGGAGGTGGTCATACGTGGGAGGAGAACCAAACAAAACCTCACCAGGACACTTGCCCTCAAGGCGAGTAGAAGGTTGGAGATTGATAAGATAAACAGCAGTTGAGATAGCTTCACCCTAAAAATGAGTGGGGACAAAGGAAGAAATCAGAAGGGTACGAGCTGTCTCAACAATATGGCGATGCTTACGCTCAGCAACACCATTCTGAGCATGGGCACCAGGGCATGAAAGCTGAGGGAGAGTACCCTCAGATGAGAGAAACTCGCGAAAAGCAGTAGATAGATACCCCCCCCCTCCCCGGAGTCAGAACGAAAAACACGAACAGCACTGGAAAACTGAGTATGGACCATATGTACAAAAGCCTTATATATAGAAAACAACTCAGAACGATGCTTCATAAAATAGACCCAAGTATGTCGAGAGTGATCATCAACAAATATGACATAATGTTTGTGGCCACCTTTTGAAACAAAGGGGGAAGGACCCCATACATCAGAGTGCACTAAATCAAAAGGATGACTAGAATGAGTAGTGCTGGAAGAGTATGGAAGCTGTATTTGTTTCCCTAGCTTACAACCCTTACAGTGAAAACCAGCATCTATGGAAACATGACCCAAAACACCTTGTCGAACAAGGGTAGATAAACGAGAACCACACAAGTGACCTAAGCGATGGTGCCACTGGGCAAAAGAAAACGACGAAGTGGATCTTGATGTTGATGCAACCATCCGGAACGTGGATGTGGTGGAAGCTGAAGGAAGGTGTAAGGTGTCAAGGATGTAGAGGGATGTGGATCCTCTACGGCGATGGCCAGTTCCAATGACCCTCTTGCTCTGACGGTCCTGCACATAACAAAATGAGTCATCAAAACCAACAAAGTAGTTCATATCAGCAAGCTGGCCAACAGACATAAGATTCATGGACAGCTCTGGAGCAAAGGAGATGGCAGGAACAGAAAACTTGGATGTGCAAAGAGAACCCTGATGAGTAATAGAACAAGGTGTACCATCAGCAGTCTGAACAGAGGCACCATCCCGCACTGGCTGGCAAGACACAAGCTGAGAGCGATCAGAGGTCACATGGAAAGAAGCTCCAGAGTCCAGAACCCAAGGCTGGGTTGCAGCAACGGCGGGCTGAGAGAGAACAGATGCAGAAGCACCCCTCGCTTGCTGCTGATAAGGAGCCTGGGGTGCACGACGCTGCTGATTGAGGGCCCGTCTAGCCTGAAACTCAGCTAACAGCTCTGGATGAAGCTTGAAACAACCATCTCTATGGTGTCCTGCCTTCTTGCAGAACGAGCAGATGACAGCTGAAGGTGTGCCCTTGGAGGCACCTGGCCGCTGAGGAAAAGCCAGAACACTAGTGTGTAGAGTCTGCGCAGAAGTAGTCCCAAGAAAACGGAGACGAGTCTCCTCAGCGATCAAGCTAGCAAGTGCCTCTGTCAAGGTGGGAGGAGTCGTACGACCAAGCAATTGAGTGCGAATGTTCTCAAAGTCTGGCTTGAGACCCATCACAAACTGAAACATGAGAGTTTGATGGTCGTACTTTTCCTTCGCTGCACATGACTCACAACCAGAATTACCCTTTGGAACCATGGAACCTAGCTGCCCAGTGATGCGAGTGAAAGCTCCATAGTACTCTTCTATGGACATGTCTTCTGGCTGCCGAGTGTTGTGTAAATTCTGCAACCAGGAGAAATGAAGTGCACTGCTGGGCTGAAGGTAGCGCTGCTCAAAGTGCTTCCATATCTCTTTAGCTGAAGTGTGATGCTCAAGACTCATTCGGAGTGAGGGTTCAACACCCAGAATTAAAACTCCCATCACACGATCATCGATCTTTTGCCAAGACTTCCTTGCTGCATCATCATTTGGACTAGGTGGATCATCTGTCAGATGAGAAACAAAACCAGCCGTCCTCAAGACAGTCCGGGCAGAAAATGCCCATTCCCTGTAGTTTGAACCATCAAGCTTGATATCTATGATCAAAGAACCAAATCCGAAATCATTTCTTGCCATAGTGGTGAGCGGCCAGCAGCTGGAAACACCCAATTTGATAGCAGCTGCAGGCAGCAACAAGAGATGAGCAGCAGACAGCCACAAACAGGAGCAGCAACCCACTAGGCTGGCTGCTGCTTGCTGGATCTCACTGGATAGAAGGAGGAGCTTGCTGGATCTTGCTATATAGGAGAGGGAACGCCTGGAGCTTGCTGTAGAGCAGGGAAGGCACCAAGAGCTTGCTGGAGATGGCTGCTGGAGGGCAGGGGAAGTATTCTCACAGAGTAGCTGTGAGGACACACAGAGGAGCTGCTGGAGAGCAGCTCCTACAGGTTGATGACGAAGATGGGATGGGGCAGCGATGTGGATGTCTCCTCACCAGACAAATCCGCCTGAATCACCTCACCGGCGGCGATTTCATGGGTGGCGGCTGGAAGAGGGACTAGGGTTTGGTCCTGGTCTGATACCATGTTAGAGAACGTGAGGAAGAGAGAATGACCGAACAGTTTTCTGTATTGAGGAGGAGAGAGAGATATACAAGGTTACATGGGCCTGGGCCTCACTCTAGACTATGGGCCTGGGCCTGTACAAGACAAACACAACATATATACTTAACAGTACGCATATCAGACACATGTCGGCTATTCATATGGCCAGATAAACCTCTCATAGGTGCTCGATATACTAAATTGTGCATCCATTTTAAAAATAATTTTGGAAAGGTCCTATATAACACTGATGCTTTTTTCAATACGGAAAGAGACTTATAAATTGATCGATTTTCCCTTTGAAATTCGGCCACTAATCACAGTGGTCTCGGTGGTTATTTTTGTATTTTATATTATGGGAAACATTTGATTCATAGTTGGAAGTTACAAATTCCAGGCTTTAATTTGTGTTAAATAGACATAGTTTTATTTTTTCTGTACTTGATCAACTTTCCTCTGCATTGTGTTAATTCATGCTTAATTTACCTATAGTATCACTTAATTTTATCAGTTTTTATTTTTGCTGACTTGGATTGCTTCATTTCAGTTTGATTATCAACATGTTGAACAAGCTCTGCACAGGTGTATTTCACTTTACAACGAGGTTTGTGTCAGACCCTTCTCCACATTTGTCAAAAATCACGCAACGAAGCATCAGCCTTTCTGTTCAGTTGGATCTGTAGTGCACAAGAACTAAACAGCCGTTGTGACACGATATCTAATTGTTGCAGCCTCATACAAGAAACGTGGTGTCGAAAGCCCTCAGGCAGCACTACCTGAAATGCTTGCACAGCCTCACGCTTATTGTTCAGCACGATCCAGACATCTCGAATGCACCGCAGATGCAGGGTCTGCTTGGTGAATCACAGCGAATAGTGAAGGAATTGGGCGAGGAGAACAATACGAAGTAGTCTTTTTTATGGGTGATATGAAGTACTCCCTCCGTCCCAAAATATAAGAACGTTTTTAACACTAGCATACTGTCAAAAACGTTCTTATATTCTGGGACAGAGGGAGTAGTTGGTGACCTAGAGGAATAAAACATGTCATACAAAGTCTTGTATTGACTGGTTATGAGAGAAACCAAAGGCGAAGATAGATACATTATTGATTTCGTTGGTACTCTTGCATGTATCCACTCGGCGTTTATAAATTTTCAATTGAGGCCTTCTCTCCTCCAATCATTTTTAGACAAATTTCCCTTCCCATATCTATTTTTTATACAAGTGTCTCCTTAGCGATGATTAAGGTGATCATGCCAAATCTTGAGTTCCTCAAGTTTTGAACTTTTTTTTATCTTGTACACAACATAAGGTACGGGTTTTGATTTATGGACTGCACAATCCAGATGGTACGGGTCTGATTCTTGCTAAGTTGGGAGTAGGATAGTTCCTGGTAGAATGGTTATTACATCCACGTCGCCCACAAGCTCGACAGATTTCTTGAAATTGCCTTTGTCCTTGTGTTGAGCCGTAAGATTTCAATTCTTCTCGTGTTCCCATTTTTTGCTGGATTGGGTTTGGTGCTTCTTCTGATCAGCCAATGTTGCTTGTATTTGGAATGCTTGAACGAGCTTCAAGCAAGCGGTGTTGTACCCGATGGCATGCCAGATGATTCTTCTTGGAAGCTACCCGAGTGCATCAGATGATGACAGAAAAGCAAAACATATCATGTGGATGCAATGGGGAGCTCCTATTCTGTGACTTTTGGTGCCGCTTAGCGCTCCTGGCGCTCGCGCGGGTCCCCTAGCGGGCCGGTCCAGCTACCTCCTTTGAAAAAGAGGTGAAGGGAAAATATTTACGGGAGACGCGTGAAAGCTATTTCACGCATTCAGCGAGACAGTAGCGATCTCTTGCTAAAGGGTTCGCTGCGATCGGGCTAGCCCATTAGCGACTTTGTTTTGAAAAAGTGAGTGAAAAAGAGGAGTGCGTGGGATTCGATCCTCATATACGTCCAGGCTACGTCGATGCCCTACTAGCCACTAGGACAATATCAAGTTTGTGCTAAACTATCTGGGCGTAACCTTTTTTTTTTGAAACACAGATGCAAGCGCTAACATATACATGCATACACTCATCCCAATAAACACACACACGCACGCTCTATCCTTATGAGCACCTTCGAGAAACTGATCCGGCATATCATATTAAATTTACGAAGTCATCTCAGGCGTCTCGTTGCCGACGGGAACGTCTCCTCCCACTGAAAACGTATCGCCCAAAATCTTGAAAGAAATTCAGGAATAATTCAAGCATCAGGATTTGAACCCTGGTGGGCTGGGGATACCACTATCCCTCTAACCATCTAACCACATGTTGTTTCGCCTTGGCGCGACCTATTAGAAGGAAAAAAGAATTGGCTTTTCACTGGGTTTTTTTTCTTTTCTTTTCTCCATTTTCTTCTTTCTTATTCTGTTTTCTTCACCTCTTTTTTTTTCGTTTTCTTGTTTCTTCTCTAATTTTTTCTTTTTTCATTTGCTTCTTTGGTTTTCAATGTTTTCTTTTGTTTCTTTTCTTTTTCTCTTCTCCGTTTTTTTGTTGTGCTTTCATTCTTTTTCTATTCTTTCTAAATTTGTTT
>NC_057803.1:648414060-648419892 GCF_018294505.1 Triticum aestivum | reverse complement strand
TATTTTGTTTATTTGTTTTAATTTTTAACTGCACCCATGTCTCGCACGTGGTTAAGACTAGGCGTGTAATATACTTGAGCTGAACGAAGCCATTTTTTTCATTGTTTTTTCACGGTTTTTTTTTGTTTTTTTGTTTGACAGGTTTTCTTCGTTTTTTCTTCGGATTCTGTTTGGTTTCTTTTTTCTTCTCCATTTCTTATTTCTCTCTAGTTTTTCTTATGTTTGCTTTCATTTTTACTCTAAATTTTTGTATATGTCAAAACATTTTTTAAATAAGTGAACAACATTTTCTGTATACACGTTCAACATCTCCCGAACGCTTATTCAACATTTCTTACATATTTGTTAAACATTTTTCAAATACTTGTACAATATTTCTTAATATTTATTAAAAAAATTCAAATACGTGTTCCACATTATTTAATTACTTGTTCAACATTTTTGAATACATATTCAACATTTTTCAGATAAGTGTTTAACAATTTTAAATACTTATTCAACATTTTTGAATACATGTTCACCATTTTCCAAATTCTTGTTCAACATTTTTAAATACTTGTTCAAAAAATTTCATATACCCGCTCAACATTGTTTTAATACCTATTCAACATTATTCAAATACTTGTTCAACATTTGTAACACTTATTAAAACAATTTAAAATACTTGTTCAACATTTTTTAAATTCTTGTTCAATATTTTTTAATAACATTTATGAAGAATATTTAAAAGTATAAAGAAACGTACAAAAAATGAGAACAAAAAACAGAAGAAAAAATGTTGGCCTGGCATCTCACCCCGACGCGAGCGGATGCCCCTGTCTCGCTTAAAGCGAGAGAGATGGGGGCACCCCAGGAGACGTGCGATTCGAACCGAAAAATCCTATAGGACACATATTGCATCCAACTGGCGACGCTTCGCACAGGATGAGCGAGTGGGCCTGCCCATTTACAGCGCTAAGCAGGTTTCCTGTTTTTATTGGTTATGGAAAACCTTCTTGAGGGTTTCCTTTTTCTTTTATTTTTGGTTTTATGTTTCTTTTTTCTATCCCTTCTGTTTTGTTTCCAAAAAATTATATTTTTTAAAAATCATATTTTCCACCAATATTTGTGTTTTTGAAATTTTCTTTGGGACTAAAAAATGTTAGCAAAATGTTTGTGATTACATAGTTTATTCTCAAATTCAAAAAATGTCAGTGTTTCTAAAATTTGCTCGTATTTTGCAAAATAGTTTAAAAAGTTGAAAAATTGTTCATTTACTCAAAAAATGTTCCGAATTTCCAATATTATTCACGTTTTCAAAAAAAAGTAGAATTTACGAAAAACAATTCATCAAATTTTGAGATATGTTGATGGTTTTCAGAAAAATGTTCACAAACTTAAGTAAGTTCACGAATTTTAAAAAATATCATCAAATTTCAAATAAAGTTCACAAATTATAAATAAGTTCATCATTTTTTTAAAGTTTGTATGGAATTTTTTCTATTCCTTAAGTAAGTTTCTCTCTTTCATTGTATGTATATATAATTATCCTCACTATATTATGCAGATGAAAGATCGCCGAATGCAAGAAAAGACAATCGGTGATATTGGGTTTATTAACACAAATCTTATAGATGAATGGAATGTTAAACATGATGCCAAACAAACCGAGGCAACTTGCTACGATCGTTACTTCGAAATCAAAACAAAGATATAATACTGTTTCCTTACAACTTGAAGTGAGTGTTACTGTCTTGTGCATATTCGGTTTCCCTTATTACTCGAGGTATAGTAATGTAATTGATGAGTTATGCATGCGTGCGCAGCTTCCACTTTATTCTGCTAGAGATTAAGCGTGAGCAGGGACTAGTAACCGTCATAGACTCAAGACGAAAAGATCCCGAGGAGTATGCGGCCATGACTAAAATGCTTGAGAAGTTCAATCTATCGTTATCGCACCATATCAGCAACTTTGTATGGCAGGGTTTGGAAAAAGTTCACCGTAGAAGCTCCGGGATTGCCGGGGGAGCTGTGGTTTAAACACCCGAAAGTAAGTACTACTAGGTAGTTCCACGCATCTCCGATTGATTCTAGCTAGTTTCATCAATGCCATTTAGCATGCTTGCTTATCAGTTTGACTGACCTCTATTCCTTAAGTGGTTGTGACAGGAACCAGGGAATAATTACTATGGATACTACATTTGCGAATTCATCCGCCACACGACCTATGAGCAGAGCTACTCTAAAAAACAATATGAAGTGCGTAAGCAATAATATTCACAATTTTATTTTATTACCATTATTTGTGTTGAGTTTCATTCATATATATGTATTGACCCCTTCTTCAAATTAGATGTTTTAGATGCGAGATGAACTCCTACCACAAGATTGCATACGAGCAATTCAAAAGGAATTGGCGGGATTCTTTCTTGACCATGTCATCGATAAAGACGGAGAATACCATGTGGAACTTGAGTTCAGATGTTAATGGATTGTAAGAGATCTTATATTGTATATTTATAGCCAGTTGTCACATCCCTAGTTCTGCTATGCTCAAGGCTAGCTAGTCATGTGTGCATCATGTTAAAATTCCATTTAAGTTTGAAATGAGGATTTGTGAAACCCTCAGAAATCATTTCTGGAAATGACCTAGATAAAAATTTCTCCAAAAAAGTCCAAGAAAATGTTCATGTTGCTCTCTGAAAATATTGGTTAGAGGTAAAAATTAAACCACTATTTTTATGAGCTCATAAATATTTATTTTGGCTATTTGAAATTAATCCAGTAATTATTTGCGTTGGATAAATATATATATAATATTGTCCAATATTTCTGAATTTTGGTGAGGGGCTTTGGAGTGGTCCAACTAGTCCCTACAAAAATTTACAGAATTACATAAATTGATTTAGTATTTTTACTAAATCAGAACAAATGTCAGAAAAATGGAAAAGAAAACAAAATGGAAAAAGCTTACCTGCGGCCTGGCACTGTGCGGCCTGGCCTGGCCCAGCGGCCCAGCTGACTGGCGATGCCAGTTGTCGTCCTCCTGGCGCTAGGAAGGCGATGGGCACGCGCTCGCCGCCCGCGCGCATGCGCGCCACCTTCTGCCTGCCTGCCTGGCGTCCTCCTCGTCGCTCTGGATCGCCCGGAAGACGCCACGCGACCCCCCAGGCCTTTCTCACTCTCCCCCGTCCTCCTCCCCGCCTCTGTCGCCCTCTCCCGCGACAGCCAAGCGCTACCGTCGTTGTAGCTCACCGCCGACGCGCTCCCCGCCGTCCCCTCGCACCTCCGTCGTGTCCCAAAGCTCCGCCTCCTCGCACTGAAGCCCTCCGCCGACTCACGCAAGCCGGAATGCCCCAAGGAGCCGCCGCCGTCGTCGTCTTCGCCTCCGGCCGCCGTAGATCGCCATCACCGCTCCCTCGTCTCCAGCGCGTCCCCGGCCACACCGAGCAACCCTGCGAGCCCGCTGTGAGCCCCGCCATCTTCTCCTCCTTATCCCCTGGCCTTCTATGCCCTCTAACCCCCTGGCTGCACGAGCTGAAGCTCACCTCCGCTCGAGCTCATCGCCGGCGACATTCCGGCGACCCCCTGGCCACCCTACCATGCCCAACGGCCTTGTGAGCTCGCGTAGAGGCCGTAGGAGGCAAGATCCATGCGTTTTGCAGCCCGTAGCGTTGACCTCCTCTGCCAAACTCCGGTCGCTGCTGAGGTCGTGCCGCCACCACCTCTAGCTACCCCACGGCATCCCGCGTGCTTCACTGGATGCGCGCGAGCCTGGGCATCGCGTAGGTGGTCTCCGCCGCACGTTTGGTCACCGGAGGGCGATTTCCGCAGCCCGCCGCCGCGTCTGGCCTCGCCGGCGTTGATTCACCGGTGGGGTTAGCCCCGGTTGACCGGGGTTGACCCCGTCTAACCAGGGTTTGACCACCCTGGGTCACTGACACATGGGGCCAGCCCTGTTAACTAAACCAGTTTAGGTTTAATTTAAACTAGGATTAGTCTCAGTCATTGACACATGGGACCCACACGTCAGGTTTGACCCAGTCAGCATTGTTGACTTGCTGACGCAAGCATGACGCAGTACTGACGCAATTATTCATTTTCTAGATTTAAAATAAATCAGGAAATTCTAGAAAATACTATAAACTTCAAAAATTCATAGAAATTCAACCGTGGCTCAAATTGAAATAATTTATATATGAAAAATTATCAAAAAATCCAATCTATCCATCTCTACTAGTTTCATGCATGACAAACCAACTTATACCTACTATATAAGTGAAAACATATAAATGGCATTTATAAGAGCTCATTTTGGAGTTGCTAGTTGCATTAGCCCAAACAACATCACATCTTCATGCCATGTTCATGCATCATATTGTTGCATATGCTTGTGTATTGATTGCCGACACCATTCCTTCTCGATAGGTCCTGCTCCGGAGAGTGCTCCAGAGTACCTGTCTGAGGAGCAGTGCCCCCTGTTGATCTACCAGTCAAGCAAACCCCCATGTTCATTCCGATACAATCCTACTCTCTCGCTCCTGCTCTCTGTTATTGCATTAGGACAACAACGAATCAATTGCTACTTTGTGTTGTCGTAGTTGAACCCATTCCTCTGCATGACCTGTCATTGCCATAGTAAATAGTTGAAACCCACTAGCATGTGTAGGAGTTGATTGAAACCATTTTTGTGTTCCTACCATGCCATGCCTGCTATTGCTTAGAGTGTGTCAGGTCTGATTCATTGGGAATGAATTGGAGTGCAGTGCTATGTTCTGATGCTGAGAGTTAACTGTGTGAACATGATTTGGTAAAAGGTAGCGGTGAGAGACCATGTAGGAGTACATGGTGGGTTGTCTCACTAGAACCGTCCTTAAGCACTGAGTTCTGTGTATATTGTCCAATGACTAGCTACTACCACGCATTGGAATGCTTAAGTGCCCCTCTCGACTTATTAACTGACTTGATCTCTGTCCAGGAGTCGCAACTAGTTTCTGGTGCTTGTGGCAGTGTTATTCTTCTACCAAGTGGCACACGGCAGGGTGGGCTTGGGACAGACTAGCCACACGTGGCACAGTGTACTAAGTGGCACCCGGCTAGTGGTCTTGGGAACCCTGCTCACATTGCTTGGGTCCGTGATGGAAACCTCGGTCGGACTCCCTTGCGGATAGAACCCCAATAGGCGATAAACCTGGACTAGAGTCTTGTGTGGTTAGTCAGGTCGTGGCCGACACCCTCGCCAGGCTTCCGCTTGAAGGTTGCCGAGATGCATGACGTGTACATTGTTGGGGAACGTAGTAATTTCAAAAATTTTCCTACGCACACGCAATATCATGGTGATGGCATAGCAACGAGAGGGGAGAGTGTTCGTCCACGTACCCTCGTAGACCGTAAGCGGAAGCGTTATGACAACGCGGTTGATGTAGTCGTACGTCTTCACGATCCGACCGATCGAAGCACCGAACGTACGGCACCTCCGAGTTCAGCACACGTTCAGCTCGATGACGATCCCCGGGCTCCGATCCAGCAAAGCTTCGGGGATGAGTTCCGTCAGCACGACGGCGTGGTGACGATGATGATGTTCTACCGGTGCAGGGCTTCGCCTAAACTCCGTGATGATATGACCGAGGTGGAATATGGTGGAGGGGGGCACCGCACACGGCTAAGGAACGATCCGTAGATCAACTTGTGTGTCTATGGGGTGCCCCCTGCCCCCGTATATAAAAGAGGGAGGGGGAGGCCGGCCGGCCCCTTTGGGTGCGCCAAGGGAGGAGGAATCCTCCTCCTAGTAGGAGTAGGACTCCTCCTTTCCTACTCCTACTAGGAGGGGGAAGGAAGGGGGAGAGGGGGAAG
>NC_057803.1:648406837-648413811 GCF_018294505.1 Triticum aestivum | reverse complement strand
GGGGGGGGGGGCGCCGCCCCCCCCCTAGTCCAATTCGGACCAGAGGGTGGAGGGGGCGTGCGGCCCATGCTGGCCGCTCCTCTCTCCTTTCCCCTAAGGCCCATAAGGCCCAATACTCTCCCGGGGGGTTCCGGTAACCCCCCGGTACTCCGGTTTTCTCCGAAATCACCCGGAACACTTTCGGTGTCCGAATATAGTCGTCCAATATATCAATCTTTATGTCTCGACCATTTCGAGACTCCTCGTCGTGTCCGTGATCACATCCAGGACTCCGAACAAACTTCGGTACATCAAAACTTATAAACTCATAATAAAACTGTCATCGTAACGTTAAGCGTGCGGACCCTACGGGTTCGAGAACTATGTAGACATGACCTAGAACCATTCTCGGTCAATAACCAATAGCGGGACCTGGATGCCCATATTGGTTCCTACATATTCTACGAAGATCTTTATCGGTCAAACCGCATAACAACATACGTTGTTCCCTTTGTCATCGGTATGTTACTTGCCCGAGATTTGATCGTCGGTATCCAATACCTAGTTCAATCTCGTTAACGACAAGTCTCTTTACTCGTTCTGTAACACATCATCTTATAACTAACTCATTAGTTACAATGCTTGCAAGGCTTAGGTGATGAGTATTACCGAGAGGGCCCAGAGATACCTCTCCGCCAATCGGAGTGACAAAACCTAATCTCGAATTATGCCAACTCAACATGTACCTTCGGAAACACCTGTAGAGCACCTTTATAATCACCCAGTTACGTTGTGACGTTTGGTAGCACACAAAGTGTTCTTCCGGTAAACGGGAGTTGCACAATCTCATAGTTGCAGGAACTTTGTATAAGTCATGAAGAAAGCGATAGCAATATACTAAACGATCAAGTGCTAGGCTAACGGAATGGGTCATGTCAATCACATCATTATCCTAATGATGTGATCCCATTAATCAAATGACAACACATGTCTATGGTTAGGAAACATAACCATCTTTGATTAATGAGCTAGTCAAGTAGAGGCATACTAGTGACTTTATGTTTGTCTATGTATTCACACATGTATCATGTTCCCGGTTAATACAATTCTAG
Source organism: Triticum aestivum (assembly GCF_018294505.1). Classification (NCBI taxonomy): domain Eukaryota; kingdom Viridiplantae; phylum Streptophyta; class Magnoliopsida; order Poales; family Poaceae; genus Triticum; species Triticum aestivum. The sequence goes on along the minus strand of NC_057803.1, from coordinate 648,412,720 downwards.
CATGAATAATAAACATTTATCATGATATGAGGAAATAAATAATAACTTTATTATTGCCTCTAGGGCATATTTCTTTCAGTCTCCCACTTGCACTAGAGTCAATAATCTAGATTACATAGTAATGATTCTAACACCCATGGAGTCTTGGTGCTGATCATGTTTTGCTCGTGAGAGAGGCTTAGTCAACGGGTCTGCAACATTCAGATCCGTATGTATCTTGCAAATCTCTATGTCTCCCACTTGGACTTGGTCCCGAATGGAATTGAAGCGTCTCTTGATGTGCTTGGTCCTCTTGTGAAATCTGGATTCCTTTGCCAAGGCAATTGCACCAGTATTGTCACAGAAGATCTTCATTGGTCCTGATGCACTAGGTATGACACCTAGATCGGAAATGAACTCCTTCATCCAGACTCCTTCATTTGCTGCTTCCGAAGCAGCTATGTACTCCGCTTCACATGTAGATCCTGCTACGACGCTTTGTTTAGAACTGCACCAACTTACAGCTCCACCGTTTAATAAAAACATGTATCCGGTTTGCGATTTAGAATCATCCGGATCAGTGTCAAAGCTTGCATCGACGTAACCGTTTACGACTAGCTCTTTGTCACCTCCATATACGAGAAACATATCCTTAGTCCTTTTCAGGTATTTCAGGATGTTCTTGACCGCTGTCCAGTGATCCACTCCTGGATTACTTTGGTACCTTCCTGCCAAGCTTATTGCTAAGCATACGTCAGGTCTGGTACACAGCATTGCATACATGATAGAGCCTATGGCTGAAGCATAGGGAACATTTTTCATTTTCTCTCTATCTTCTGCTGTGGTCGGGCATTGAGTTTGACTCAACTTCACACCTTGTAGCACAGGCAAGAATCCTTTCTTTGCCTGATCCATTTTGAACTTTTTCAAAATTTTGTCAAGGTATGTGCTTTGTGAAAGTCCTATTAAGCGTCTTGATCTATCTCTATAGATCTTGATGCCCAATATGTAAGCAGCTTCACCGAGGTCTTTCATCGAAAAAACTTTTATTCAAGTATCCTTTTATGCTATCCAGAAATTCTATATCATTTCCAATTAATAATATGTCATCTACATATAAAATTAGAAATGCTACAGAGCTCCACTCACTTTCTTGTAAATACAGGCTTCTCCAAAAGTCAGTATAAAACCATATGCTTTGATCACACTATCAAAGCGTTTATTCCAACTCCGAGATGCTTGCACCAGTCTATAAATGGAACGCTGGAGCTTGCACACTTTGTCAGCACCTTTGGGATCAACAAAACCTTCCGGCTGCATCATATACAACTCTTCTTCTAGAAATCCATTCAAGAATGCAGTCTTGACATCCATTTGCCAAATTTCATAATCATGAAATGCAGCAATAGCTAACATGATTCGGACGGACTTAAGCATCGCTACGGGTGAGGAAGTCTCATCGTAGTCAACCCCTTGAACTTGTCGAAAACCTTTTGCAACAAGTCGAGCTTTATAGACAGTTATATTACCATCAGCGTCAGTCTTCTTCTTAAAGATCCATTTATTCTCAATGGCTTGCCGATCATCGGGCAAGTCAACCAAAGTCCATACTTTGTTTTCATACATGGATCCCATCTCAGATTTCATGGCTTCTAGCCATTTTGCGGAATCCGGGCTCATCATCGCTTCCTCATAGTTCGTAGGTTCATCATGGTCAAGTAACATGACTTCCAGAATAGGATTACCGTACCATTCTGGTGTGGATCTTACTTTGGTAGACCTACGAGGTTCAGTAGAAACTTGAACTGAAGTTTCATGATCATTATCATTAGCTTCCTCACTAATTGGTGTAGTTGTCACAGGAACCGGTTCTCATGATGAACTACTTTCCAATAAGGGAGTAGATACAGTTATCTCATCAAGTTCTACTTTCCTCCCACTCACTTCTTTCGAGAGAAACTCCTTCTCTAGAAAGGATCCATTCTTAGCAACGAATGTCTTGCCTTCGGATCTGTGATAGAAGGTGTACCCAATAGTCTCTTTTGGGTATCCTATGAAGACACATTTCTCCGATTTAGGTTCGAGCTTATCTGGTTGAAGTTTCTTCACATAAGCATCGCAGCCCCAAACTTTAAGAAACGACAACTTTGGTTTCTTGCCAAACCACAGTTCATAAGGCGTCGTCTCAACGGATTTTGATGGTGCCCTATTTAACGTGAATGCGGCCGTCTCTAAAGCATAACCCCAAAATGATAGCGGTAAATCAGTAAGAGACATCATAGATCGCACCATATCTAGTAAAGTACGATTACGACGTTCGGACACACCATTTCGTTGTGGTGTTCCAGGTGGCGTGAGTTGCGAAACTATTCCACATTGTTTCAAGTGTAGGCCAAACTCATAACTCAAATACTCTCCTCCACAATCAGATCGTAGAAACTTTATTTTCTTGTTACGATGATTTTCCACTTCACTCTGAAATTCTTTGAACTTTTCAAATGTTTCAGACTTGTGTTTCATCAAGTAGATATACCCATATCTGCTCAAATCATCTGTGAAGGTGAGAAAATAACGATACCCGCCGCGAGCCTCAACATTCATTGGGCCACAAACATCAGTATGTATGATTTCCAACAAATCAGTTGCTCGCTCCATAGTTTCGGAGAACGGCGTTTTAGTATCTTGCCCATAAGGCACGGTTCGCAAGTACCAAGTGATTCATAATCAAGTGATTCCAAAAGTCCATCAGTATGGAGTTTCTTCATGCGCTTTACACCGATATGACCCAAACGGCAGTGGCACAAATAAGTTGCACTATCATTATTAACTCTGCATCTTTTGGTTTCAACACTATGAATATGTGTATCACTACTATCGAGATTTAATAAAAATAGACCACTCTTCAAGGGTGCATGACCATAAAAGATATTACTCATATAAATAGAACAACCATTATTCTCTGATTTAAATGAATAACCGTCTCGCATTAAACAAGATCCAGATATAATGTTCATGCTCAACGTTGGCACCAAATAACAATTATTCAGGTCTAAAACTAATCCCGAAGGTAGATGTAGAGGTAGCGTGCTGACCGCGATCACATCGACTTTGGAACCGTTTCCCACGCGCATCGTCACCTCGTCCTTGGTCAGTGCTCGCTTATTCCGTAGTCCCTGTTTCGAGTTGCAAATATTAGCAACAGAACCAGTATCAAATACCCAGGTGCTACTACGAGCTCTAGTTAGGTACACATCAATAACATGTATATCACATATACCTTTGTTCACTTTGCCATCCTTCTTATCCGCCAAATACTTGGGGCAGTTCCGCTTCCAGTGACCAGTCTGCTTGCAGTAGAAGCACTCAGTTTCAGGCTTAGGTCTAGACTTGGGTTTCTTATCTTGAGCAGCAACTTGCTTGCTGTTCTTCTTGAAGTTCCCCTTCTTCTTCCCTTTGCCCCTTTTCTTGAAACTAGTGGTCTTGTTGACCATCAACACTTGATGCTCCTTCTTGATTTCTACCTCCGCAGCTTTTAGCATTGTGAAGAGCTCGGGAATAGTCTTGTTCATCCCTTGCATATTATAGTTCATCACAAAGCTCTTGTAGCTTGGTGGCAGTGATTGGAGAATTCTGTCAATGACGCTATCATCCGGAAGATTAACTCCCAGTTGAATCAAGTGATTATTATACCCAGACATTTTGAGTATATGCTCACTAACAGAACTATTCTCCTCCATCTTGCAGCTGTAGAACTTATTGGAGACTTCATATCTCTCAATCCGGGCATTTGCTTGAAATATTAACTTCAATGCCTGGAACATCTCATATGCTCCATGACGTTCAAAACGTCGTTGAAGACCCGGTTCTAAGTCGTAAAGCATGGCACACTGAACTATAGAGTAGTCATCAGCTTTGCTCTGCCAGACGTTCTTAATGTCGTCAGTTGCATCAGCAGCAGGCCTGGCACCCAGCGGTGCTTCCAGGACGTAACTTTTTTATGCAGCAATGAGGATAATCCTCAGGTTACGGACCCAGTCCGTGTAATTGCTACCATCATCTTTCAACTTTGCTTTCTCAAGGAACGCATTAAAATTCAACGGAACAACAGCACGAGCCATCTATCTACAAACAAACATAGACAAGCAAAATACTATCAGGTACTAAGTTCATGATAAATTTAGGTTCAATTAATCATATTACTTAAGAACTCCCACTTAGACAGACATCTCTCTAGTCATCTAAGTGATCACGTGATCCAAATCAACTAAACCATAACCGATCATCACGTGAGATGGAGTAGTTTTCAATGGTGAACATCACTATGTTGATCATATCTACTATATGATTCACGCTCGACCTTTCGGTCTCCGTGTTCCGAGGCCATATCTGCATATGCTAGGCTCGTCAAGTTTAACCTGAGTATTCCGCGTGTGCAAAACTGTCTTGCACCCGTTGTAGATGGACGTAGAGCTTATCACACCCGATCATCACGTGGTGTCTGGGCACGACGAACTTTGGCAACGGTGCATACTCAAGGAGAACACTTCTTGATAATTTTAGCGAGAGATCATCTTAAAATGCTACCGTCAATCAAAGCAAGATAAGATGCATAAAGGATAAACATCACATGCAATCAATATAAGTGATATGATATGGCCATCATCATCTTGTGCTTGTGATCTCCATCTCCGAAGCACCATCGTGATCACCATCGTCACCGGCGCGACACCTTGATCTCCATCGTAGCATCGTTGTCGTTACGCCATCTATTGCTTCTACGACTATCGCTACCGCTTAGTGATAAAGTAAAGCAATTACAGGGCGTTTGCATTTCATACAATAAAGCGACAACCATATGGCTCCTGCCAGTTGCCGATAGCTTCGATTACAAAACATGATCATCTCATACAATAAAATATAGCATCACGTCTTGACCATATCACATCACAACATGCCCTGCAAAAACAAGTTAGACGTCCTCTACTTTGTTGTTGCAAGTTTTATGTGGCTGCTACGGGCTTAGCAAGAACCGTTCTTACCTACGCATCAAAAACCACAACGATAGTTTGTCAAGTTGGTGTTGTTTTAACCTTCGCAAGGACCGGGCGTAGCCACACTCGATTCAGCTAAAGTGAGAGAGACAGACACCCGCCAGTCACCTTTAAGCAACGAGTGCTCGTAGCGGTGAAACCAGTCTCGCGTAAGCGTACGCGTAATGTCGGTCCGGGCCGCTTCATCTCACAATACCGCCGAACCAAAGTATGACATGTTGGTAAGCAGTATGACTTATATCGCCCACAACTCACTTGTGTTCTACTTGTGCACATGACATCTACGCATAAAACCTGGCTCGGATGCCACTATTGGGGAACGTAGTAATTTCAAAAAATTTCCTACGCACACGCAATATCATGGTGATGGCATAGCAATGAGAGGGGAGAGTGTTCGTCCACGTACCCTCGTAGACCGTAAGCGGAAGCGTTATGACAACGCGGTTGATGTAGTCGTACGTCTTCACGATCCGACCGATCGAAGCACCAAACGTACGACACCTCCGAGTTCAGCACACGTTCAGCTCGATGACGATCCCCCGGCTCCGATCCAGCAAAGCTTCGGGGATGAGTTCCGTCAGCACGATGGTGTGGTGACGATGATGATGTTCTACCGGCGCAGGGCTTCGCCTAAACTCCGTGATGATATGACCGAGGTGGAATATGGTGGAGGGGGGCACCGCACACGGCTAAGGAACGATCCGTAGATCAACTTGTGTGTCTATGGGGTGCCCCTTGCCCCCGTATATAAAGGAGGGAGGGGGAGGCCGGCCGGCCCCTTTGGGCGCGCCAAGGGAGGAGGAATCCTCCTCCTAGTAGGAGTAGGACTCCTCCTTTCCTACTCCTACTAGGA
>NC_057803.1:648342112-648406354 GCF_018294505.1 Triticum aestivum | reverse complement strand
TATATCAATATTTATGTCTCGACCATTTCAAGACTCCTCGTCATGTCCGTGATCACATCCGGGACTCCGAACAAACTTCGGTACATCAAAACTTATAAACTCATAATAAAACTGTCATCGTAACGTTAAGCGTGCGGACCCTACGGGTTCAAGAACTATGTAGACATGACCTAGAACCATTCTCGATCAATAACCAATAGCGGGACCTGGATGCCCATATTGGTTCCTACATATTCTACGAAGATCTTTATCGGTCAAACCGCATAACAACATACGTTGTTCCCTTTGTCATCGGTATGTTACTTGCCCGAGATTTGATCGTCGGTATCCAATACCTAGTTCAATCTCGTTACCGGCAAGTCTCTTTACTCGTTCTGTAACACATCATCTTATAACTAACTCATTAGTTACAATACTTGCAAGGCTTAGGTGATGAGTATTACCGAGAGGGCCTAGAGATACCTCTCCGCCAATCGGAGTGACAAAACCTAATCTCGAATTATGCCAACTCAACATGTACCTTCGGAAACACCTGTAGAGCACCTTTATAATCACCCAGTTACGTTGTGACGTTTGGTAGCACACAAAGTGTTCTTCCGGTAAACGGGAGTTGCACAATCTCATAGTTGCAGGAACTTTGTATAAGTCATGAAGAAAGCAATAGCAATATACTAAACGATCAAGTGCTAGGCTAACGGAATGGGTCATGTCAATCACATCATTATCCTAATGATGTGATCCCATTAATCAAATGACAACACATGTCTATGGTTAGGAAACATAACCATCTTTGATTAATGAGCTAGTCAAGTAGAGGCATACTAGTGACTTTATGTTTGTCTATGTATTCACACATGTATCATGTTCCCGGTTAATACAATTCTAGCATGAATAATAAACATTTATCATGATATGAGGAAATAAATAATAACTTTATTATTGCCTCTAGGGCATATTTCCTTCATACATGGCGGTAACTGGCGAGAGCGTGTGTGAAGAAGTACACCCCTGCAGGCTTAACATGATCTATTCGAATAGCCGGGCCCACGGTTATGGACTTCTTGGATGCTTACATGGTACATAGACAACTTGAAGTGGATACTCTAAAATGCTCAAGACAAGTGTGAGTGCTAAGGATGGCCTTCTCGTAGGGAGACGGGGATGAATCCATAGTAGTGTATTGTCTGGTGATTAGTGGACTCGTGTGCGTTGCCTTGCCTCAAAGAAGTTTCTCGTAGTCGTAGAACAGGATATCCACTGAGTCATAGTTGGCTTGCTGCAACTAAACCCCACATTACCTTCTTGATACCAATTCATGTATGATAGGATCTGATGTACGTCTTGCTGAGTACCTTTGTACTCATGTTGCTTTATTTATGTTTTTGCAGCGGAGACTTCGGTCTTACTAGTGTTCTCGTGGACTTCGACAAGTAGCTTGTACCTCAGCTATGATCTTGATTGGGTGTTGTAGATAGTCAGGCTCTTCAGCCTTTTTCATTTATAGATGTCTGCACTCAGACATGTAATGCTTCCGCTTGTTGCTTGTATGCTCTGAATGTTGGGTCATGTGATCCCTGTTTGTAATAAATGCTATAATGGCTCTTCTTAGCCTTTATCTATATGAGTTGTTGAGTTATGTTATGATGCCATGTTGTACAACACATACTTGCATGTTATGCGTACGTGTAATGTGTATTGCTATGTGTGGGATCCGACAACCTAATTGTTTATTCTTGGTAGCCTCTCTTATGGGGAAATGTCTCCTAGTGCTTCCACTGGGCCATGGTAGCTTGCTACTGCTCCGGAACACTTAGGCTGGCCGGCATGTGTCCTTCTTCGTTCCTGTGTCTGTCCCTTCGGGAAAATGCCACACGATGTCTACCGGAGTCCTGTTAGCCTGCTACAGCCCGGATTCTCCGGAGTCCTGTTAGACCAGCTGCTACAACCCGGATTCACTCGCTGATGACCGACACGTTCGTTGTGGGTCATGTATGCCTGTCCTTGTAAGTTAGTGCCACTTTGGGTTTACAATTAGTCATGTCGGCTCGGGTTCTTTGTCATATGGATGCTAGCGACACTATCATATACGTGAGCCAAAAGACGCAAACGGTCCTGGGCCAAGTAAGGTGGCACCCGTGGGAATACCGTGCGTGAGGCCGCAAAGCGATATGATGTGTTACATGCTAGGTCGGTGTGGCATAGGATCGGGGTCCTGACAGCTTTGGTATAAGAGCCTGACTGCCTGTAGGATTACCAAGCCAAACTGGTCGAAGTTGAGTCTAGAAATTCTTTAGTTATATAAGGGAATTGATTGTGGATGGGAACGCAAGGCTCTTTTTACTCCTTATACCTCATGGCCCTCTGATCCGAGTCATCCTATCTTTCCTACGGGGTTAAGGAACTAGGCTTTCCTTCCATCTATCAGGATCACGTGTTACTACTCTGTAGTCCCATAGGATTGGTTGAGCAGAGTCATACTCCAATTTTTGAGTACTTCCGGTGTAGACTGTTTAGTATTATCTCAGAACCTTGAGTGGTGATGTTGAGTTGTTGTACTGTCCCATTTTAGCAGGATGTCTCATTCTGAGCATTTAACTGTCGTTATGCTGCCGGAATTGCCCTAGGAGTTTGAAAGATACTAATTTCCCTACCTTACATTCTACAGCCCCTAGTTGATGCTGATTCTGTGCTTGGTTTCATTTCTCAGGATGTCACCAGTTAAGCGAAGTTCTGTTGCTCGTAGCCAGAACCACATAGATGGTAGGGATGGGGATCCTCCCGACCAACCTTCGTTGGTAGAGTCATGTTAGAGATGGAGAGAAACAAGCGTGAGTCTAACCGCTTGTTGGCACGTATCGAGGAGAACACCACACATCACTCCAAAGAGTATGTGACCATTCATGACTTCATTCGCTTGCACCCACCCACCTTTCATCATTCTATTGAGCCACTCGATGCAGATGACTGGCTCCATAGCATCACTCATAAGTTGCGTTCCGCGAACGTAGCTGAAAATGACAAGGTCACCTATGCCACATACCACCTGGAAGGTCCTGCTAGTCTTTGGTGGTAGAACTATGAGGCTATGCTTTCAGCTGGCCAGATTCCTACCTAGATGGATTTCACTGAGGTTTTTCACGAGCATCACATTCCTCAAGCCCTCATCGATCGCAAGAGAGAAGAGTTCTGTAGTTTCACCCAGAGTAAGTTGGTTGTTGATGCTTATAGTAGAGAACTTGAGAACCTCGCCCGCTATGCCACAGAGGAGGTGTCCACGGACGCCAAGAACCAGGCTAGGTTCCGGAAGGGTCTCAACCCCAAGTTGCATCGTGATCTCCACCTGCATCATTGTGATACATTCCAGGCCCTTGTGAACAAGGCCATTAATGCAGAGACAGCTCAGCTCACTTACGAGGAGTCTCGTAAGCATACCCGTGATTTGGGATCTTCCTCCAGTTCTAATTCTCAAAAGCGCCGGATTTGGGTTCCAAACTCCGCTCTTCCTTCCGGATATTCACCAAGACCATCTTACATGGCGCCTCACCTAGCTTAGCCGTATGTTCCACCCAGGCCTATTAGTAGACCGCTTGTCAGTGCGGGTCCACGTCCAACCTCAGGGACTTGCTTCACATGTGGGAAGCTAGGACACTATGCACGTGACTGCTCTTGGACTACTTATGCTCCACCCCAACCCGAGAAGTCTGTTGGCTATGTTAATCCATCAAGCAAGACGATCAGTGCCAAGCCAGCTTGCACTGAACGTGGACGTGTGCATCACGTCTCAGCTAAAAATGCTCATGATGATCCGGATGTCGTTCTTGGTACACTTGTTCTCAATTGTCATCCAGCATTGGTTCTATTCGATACCGGAACATCTCATTCCTTCATATCTGAAAGCTATGCTAACTTGCACAACATGTCATTTTGTGATATGCCCTCTCCGCTAGTCATTCAAACTCCTGGATCCAAATGGCAAACTTCTAGTGTAAGCCATGGTAACGAAATCCTTGTTGACAGACTTGTATTCCTTGCATCACTTATAGCCCTCAAGTCTACAGATATTAATATCATCTTGGGTATGGACTGGATGAAAGCTCATTATGCCAAGATTGATTGTTACACTAGGTCTGTTCAGCTTACACATCCATCTGGAAAGATAGTCACTGTCTACACTAGAGTTGCAAGGCGTCAGCTCTACTCTCTTAATGCGAGCCCTCTTCTAGACCTTGAAGATATCCCGGTAGTCCGTGACTTTCCAGATGTCTTTCCAGAGGAACTGCCAGGTGTTCCACCTGACAGAGATGTAGAATTTGTCATATATCTTATCCCAGGAACCACTCCAATCTCTTGGAGACCTTACAAGATGGCACCCTTAGAACTAGCTGAGCTTAAGAAACAACTTGATGAGTCCTTGCAAAAGGGCTTCATTCGTCCTAGTTCTTCTCCTTGGGCTTGCCCCGTCCTCTTCGTCAAGAAGAAGGATGGTACGGACCGGATGGTTTTAGATTATCGTCCTGTTAATTTGGTCACGATAAAGAACAAATATCCGCTTCCCAGGATCAATGACCTGTATGATCAGCTCGTTGGATCCTTAGTCTTCTCTAAGATGGATTTGAGGTTAGGTTATCACCAAATCAAGATCAGAAATGGGGACATCCCCAAGACAGCCTTTGTCACTCATTATGGCCAATATAAGTACACCATCATGTCCTTTGGTCTAACCAACGCTCCAGCTACTTTCTCCCGCTTGATGAACTCGATCTTCATGGAGTACTTAGATAAGTTCGTTGTGGTTTACCTCGATGATATTCTTATTTACTCGAAGAACGAGGAAGAGCATGCCGAACATCTTAGACTTGTGTTAGAAAAACTCAGAGAGCACCGTCTTTATGCCAAGTTCTCCAAGTGTGAATTTTGTTTGCCAGAAGTGACCTATCTAGGTCACATGATCTCTGGTAAGGGCATTGCTGTCAATCCCAAGAGAGTTCGGGTTGTTCTTGATTGGACTCCACCTGAAACTGTTAAACAAGTTAGGAGTTTCCTTGGTCTAGCCAGTTATTGTCACCGCTTTGTTGAAAACTTCTCCAAAGTAGCCAAACCCCTCACGGAACTTCTCAAGAAAGATAAAAAGTTCGAGTGGTCCCCACAGTGTGAGTACAGTTTTCAGGAACTGAAAAGACGCCTGACTTCCGCTCCCATACTTGTGCCACTGGATTTCACGAAGGACTTTGTTATCTACTGCGACGCCTCACGATAGGGACTAGGTTGCATTCTTATGCAGGAACGTCATGTGATTGCCTATGGATCTTGACATTTGCATCCACATGAGGAGAATTATCCTACACATGATCTAGAGCTTGCAGTCGTAGTCTATGCACTCAAGACATGGCGACATTACCTTCTTGGTAAACGTTGCAAGATCTACACCGATCACCAGAGTCTCAAGTATATCTTCACCCAACCAGATTTGAACCTTAGGCAAAGACATTGGTTGGAAGTGATATCATATTATGATCTAGGGATTACCTACACTCCAGGCAAAGCCAATGTCATGGCTGATGCATTAAGTCGTAAATCCTATTGCAACAATCTCATGTTGCAGTAGGGCCAACCACTTCTCCATGAGGAATTCTGTAAGCTTAACCTTCACATTGCTCCTCACGGATTCCTTTCTACCTTGGTGGCGAAACCTACCCTCGAGGATCGGATCATTACTGACCAGAAGTTTGATAGAGGTGTTATCCGCATCAAGAGAAACATTAAGAAGGGAGTTGGTGGATGTTTCTCTATGGATGATCGCGGTGTTGTTTTCTTTGAAGATCGCTTGGTGGTTCCCAAGAATCAACATTTGCGACAATTGATTCTTATGGAGGCGCATGAATCACTACAAGAAATATGTCAACTTGTGACCACCACTATTGGTCACTGAAAGGTCACAAATTTCCATTTGCGACCTTTTTGTGACCAAAAACACAAGGCCAAAAGCTGGCCGTCATAAACTGACTATAGCGACCTTTCTTCTGGAATGGTCGAAGACGTTTACGACCAAAATATGTCCACTATGGCGTTTTGGTCACTAGCAACATCCCCAGGCCACGTAGGCATCCAGCGTGGCAAGCTGATGTGGCACAAGATTCAGCACGGTCCAATTCAGTTTTCTACATGGGCCTAGCCCATTAATTCAGCCTTTCTATATTTTTTCTGTCGTTTTTTGGTCGACTTCATGGGCCTGGCCCAACATTGCAGCCTTTTTTATTATTGGGCCTTGGCCTTTTCGTCTAAATAATTATAATTTCCTTTTTTTAATTAAATGGGTCCACCAGTCAGATGGGTCCCGGTTGTCAGGTTCTGGTAACTGGGTCCGATTTGTCATGTTCTGGTAAGTGGGTCCCATCTATCAGGCTCATATTCTTCATATTCAAACCAGTATTTAAATGGGCGGACAAAAAGCACACATAATACTTTAAATAAGAGCAACCAGATCCTTACAAGTGTAATACAGTGGCAATCACAGTAATGACTACAAGTGTAATACAATACTTTACAAGCTTTACAAGCAATCACAAACTCACAACATGCCAAACTCGTTGGACTACAATAGTGATATGAACAACATGCCGAACTAGCTGGACAACTGTAGTTAGGGCTGGGAACAAACAAAACGACCTTCAAGAAAACAGACAACATGCCTTCCTCGGTCGCCCTGTTACATGAATCAGCAGGGAAGAATCAGAAAAGGTGAAGAATCAGAACAAACCATTCAAGAAAAGGAAACTCATTTAGAATGATAACAAAAATTGAGCTAGTACCATGCTTTTTGTTCTCCAGCTAGTTAAAATGAGATAACTCGTTCATACAAGAAAACAGAGACGCAATATGAACACACAGCAGGATTGACAAGTACACAGCAGGATTCAATAATGTTTTAGGATCGCAAGACACCAATATAAGCTAGAATTGACAAGTACACATCAAGATTCAATTCATCTTGCCCATATACAGCAACCAACAGACATCTAACATTTCAGCATGCACATACAATTTATTTACTTATTTTTGAGCAAAACCGCCCACTGCCAAACAGAATGTCCTTTCATTTGATAAACAGAATGCATACAAACTAATTAGCAGTACTATATATGATGCAGCATAGGGACAGAATTTCTACCTTGTTATCATTAGGGAGCAACAGGGGGTGGGGGAAGATTTCGATCGGCTTCGTGTCAGCTGCCATCACCACAAACTCAGAGTCTTGGTAGCTGGGGAAAATAGAAAACGGAGATTAAAAATCATAGGAACTGAAATTAGTAGGACCGACCAAAGCACGCAGCTAGGGACTGGTCACCTTCAAGGTAGAACAATGAATTAACTAGTTTTAGTCAAAGTCGTAAGCATGCACATACAGACATACATACGAATTGAACCAGAATCCATGTATGTCTGTGCACTTAATTGCAGGTTCTATCCAACTTGCAATTGGAGGGAGTACAACCTAGTTTACTAGCAGCCTAACAAAAGATTCATGTTCTTGGTTTGGTGCATGAATCCTGCTGTCGTAGACAGACAGAGAGGAAAGAGCACTGACGGCACAACTACGACAGCAGAGCGATGCGAGCCAGTCAGGCAGTGCTTGATAAGATATTGATAAGCAGTTTGCACACAATTAGCAGGCAACCAAAAAAGTGATGTTGTATACTGTTCTCAGTAAAGAGTAGAATTTCTTTCTGTTGGCTCTGAAATTTCTGTCCATGGTGCACACATGACATACCATCTATTTGAATGTGAAACTTAATTCTGCACAATTTAGTTGCTTATAAATTTCAGCACCAGATTAGCATGTCTCGTTACTAATGAAGTACTTCCTTTATCAATCATAGAATGGAAGGAATCACACAACATCAGGTAGTACTGTAATTGGATTTAGTAGTAAATCTGTAGATACATGTGGTTGGTATCTACTAGTATCTGGTGTTCTAATTAGAGAGTTGCTAGTGTGTTTTACTTACCCTTCTCTGCTCTTCTTTTCTACTCCCTCCGTCTGGAAATACTTGTCGAAGAAATGCATAAAAATGAATGTATCTAGAACTAATATACATCTAGATACATCCATTCCTCCGACGAGTATTTCGGGACGGAGGGAGTACAAGCGAAAGCAGAGCAGGGAGAGCAAGCACACTACCATAACATACAAAGCCATCTACAACCAGCCCAAAAACATACATACCTACAGGACTCACTCACGCACTGCCATTGTGTTATGGATGAGCAAGTCTAGTGTGCGAGAGAAAATGCAGACAAGTTGAGGTAAAGTGCTGGCCCCACGCTGTGAGGAACAGATCGAGGAGCTAATAACTGGGCAATGCAGCACCAAGTCCGACTCTACTACTACTACCTGTGATGCATCATTGTTGATCCATGGCAGATAATAGTAAAGATTAGAATCCATGATTTTGATACAGAAGTTACCTAGCCTGGTAGCCTAGCATAGAACATCACTACATAGTACTTGGCCAGCAATTTTGAGCAATTCAGTGACCGCATCGCATGACAACAAATATAAAAACTGTGAACAACATTGCATACGATGTGTGACAACAGAGAACACATTTGACAATGCAGAACGCATGCGCAACCACACATCCCATAACAGGGTTACAATCTAGAGGCAGTTAGCTAGCTGCTACCAGATCGCTCACTCATCAATATAGAACTGCAAAAGAGCGCAAAAGAAATAAATCAACGAGAGCATAAGGCATACTGTAGCCAGCTAGCTAGATTTCATCTTGAGACTTATCCTTGTGCTTCTGTAGCATCTCGATAACTTGGTCCAGGGGTGGGTCTTCGGGCCTTCGAAAAACCCGGTCGCCGATCTTGAACTTGTACGCCTCCGGCTGCACAGAATGAACTCCTTCAACTACAAAACACATACGGAATTAAAAGGACGCCGGTAAGAGCAGGGAAGAACAACGTTCGATAATGCTTCACAGTAACTAAGTAATCGATCCTTGATAAAGTTGCGCAACATTATTATTTCTCAGTGTATTGGCCAGTCATAACATGCACATTTTCAGTATTCGTACTGTCCTAAATCTGAGGATAATAAAGGGGGCAAAGATAGTAGTATGAAGGAATGACACGTATGATTGAAGATTTGTAGTGTCCTTTGTGCTACAGCAGTGGTATAGTGGGACAAATGCACCATAAAAAAGTGGTGATGGTAACTGCAACTGATTCCCAGATATTTGATGAGTAAACAAGCATGTATTATAAGCAGCATTTTGTCCCTTGGAAATCAGCATGTACATACAAGTCGATTTGAAATATTTCTCCCCCAATGCAGCACCCAGTACATTGGTACAGGCACTAGTGAATCAGAAAACAAAATGATGACTGCACCAATGGTAAGCAACTGCAAGCAATCTTCTGTCCCCAAACAGTCGATGAGTCAACAAGCATGTAACGAGGTAAACAACAATGCAGCAAGTGCAGGAAGATGAAGCTGCTCCCTCCAACAGGAGGGAAGCCACAACAGCAATTAGATCTACAGAAATCATCTACAAATCCATACTGGGGAGGGCGTTCTCAGGAAACAGCAGGGGGCAAGGTACAATATGCATCCATGGGGCAAGCAAAGCAGAGCGGATTATTAGGCGAGAACCATGCCAATAAACCTACTAATATGTTAGGCGTAGCTACTAACCACAACTAGCAGCTGCTTCAAAATGATACACAAATCGCAAGGCGAATGAGAGCAGGAGACCTCGTAAGAGGCCAATTTGAGAACTTGCTTGCCGAGGATGAGGAGGTCGGGGGTCTCCTGGAGCGCGAGGGTGCGGAGGATCTTGGCGAGGCGAGCGGGAGGACGCGGGCGAAGGCGTCGGTGATCCCGCGGTAGGGCCGCGTGAGGGCGCCCCAGCGCAGCATCTCGGCCTGGTTCTGCAGCAGCAGCTTGACGCGCTCCACCGGCGCCGCCCCCGTCTTGGCCAACACCGCCGCCGCGCCGCCCGCGCCGCACGCGCACGACCGTCGCAGTAGGAGGCGGCGCACAGCCTCGGCGTCCGCGGATCAGACGGCCACGAAGAGCGCCTGGTGGGAGAGTGGCGGGAGATCCATCGTCGGGCGGGCGGCCAACCGGAGAGCCGACGCGGAGCTGATCAAACGGAACCCTAGCGCGTCGGCCGACCTGCTCGACTCGATCTGGGGCATAGGGTAGGAGAGATGGCGAGGGAAGGGAGTGACGAGGTCGGCGGCGGTGGTGAGGAGGGCTGCAAGGTCGGCGGTGGGTGGGAGCGGCGGGGAGAAGACTGGATCGAGGGAGGAGGTGGCGGCGGCTGCGAGGAGAGGAGGGAGTCGATGGGATCTGACCTAGGGTTTCGGCTGCGGGTGGGGGGTATCTCTTTTTCATTTTATTTTCTTTTTTTCAGTAGATAGATGGATGGATGGATGTGGGATGGAGAGATGGATGGATGGATGGACGGGCGCCATGTCATCGATCCGTGGGAAGAGTCCTGATTGGTTCAAAAACCAGTGATTTAAAAAACTATCTAAGTACTAAAAATAGAGGGATTTTGTGAAGTAGCTATCAAAAATATTTTGCAAAATGGCACCACACAAATTTTCACTAGAGTTAGACCACATTTTATGTATAAGGACTAATTTCTATGCATTTCTGATCTTTCTAGCTATTTTTGATCATTTTCTGAGTGCCCGAAAGGAGGTTTTTTTGTGAAGGAACTACCAAATAATTGTTGCAAAATTGGACCAAATCATTTTTCTAAAATACTAGGACATATTTAATGCACAATTGACCAAATGGTTGGGTGTAAAAAGTTTTGATCCACCTCTCGTGAAAAAGACAAATTTCCGCCGATTCAGTTGGAAGCGGGTCAAATTTGAACTGCAACTGCCTCATAGTTTGCTATTTATTTTTTCCAAAAATCATTTCTAGGTACATAAGTATCTATTTAATCAGAGAAACACCAAAAAAATTCCAAGATTCAACAACTAGCTAGGAACGGTCATTCCCGCCGTTTTGGCCGCATTTTGAAACGGGCATAAAAAATTCAAAAAAAATTAAAAAATTGGGAAACCTTCGCATTGTGTCATTATATGTGGCCAAGTTCCCAGGAAAAATAACAAACTTGTAATACGGCAATTATTTTAAAAAAGTGTTCTCAGAAATGAGCTATCATCTCTCAAGATTCATGGCTTTCAAGGCAAATGATCAAACTTATGGCCACATTCGTGGCATAGTTTGTTCAAATGATCTCATATTGTGCACAAGGGTGCATATTGGAATGGCAAAAAATGTTGCCTAAGGAAGTTTTCATTTTCTTTGGAGGAAAATACCATTTTTCATTTTTTGAGTGCCCGAAAGGAGGTTTTTTTGTGAAGGACTACCAAATAATTGTTGCAAAATTGGACCAAATCATTTTTCTAAAATACTAGGACATATTTAATGCACAATTGACCAAATGGTTGGGTGTAAAAAGTTTTGATCCACCTCTCGTGAAAAAGACAAATTTCCGCCGATTCAGCTGGAAGCGGGTCAAATTTGAACTGCAGCTGCCTCATAGTTTGCTATTTATTTTTTCCAAAAATCATTTCTAGTTACATAAGTACCTATTTAATCAGAAATACATGGTTTGATGGAGAGACATCGAGGTTTCGACGGTGGCCGAGGGCCCCAACTCTAGAGCGCGTAAGCTCGCATGCCCGCCGCGTGGTCACCGCGTGACCGTGGCGTTGCCATGTGTTCTGGGCGGCCTAGGCATGTCTAGTGGTTTGGGAACTCCCCAGGTAGGTGCTAGGAAGAAAATCACAACATAAGATTCTCACGAGGAGATCGATCGATGCTTAAACATGAATAAGCAGCCAAGTGTTTGATTAGCGGTACGGGAAATGTACATGGCTAATGGCCGTGAGTTTTGGCTGAGGATGATCAGTTACTAAGAAGACCGTCTTCATAAATTTTCAGCTCAAAAGGAGGAGCCTAGGTGGTACTTGCTTTGCAAACCACCACACTGGACATAAATACGAATGTTGAAGCTCGGCTCAAAATAATGAATGGATTGAGCTGGCATTTGGTGGAGGATGGTTATTTGGGCATAGGAAAGCACTGTAAAAAATGGATACTATTTGGACATGCCAAAGTGGTACTTCCTTCACAAACTGTTGTTCTGAACAGAATAGGAAAATGAATATTTTTGAATTATTTTTGAACTAGGAAAGGAAGGTTTTTACATATTTGACGAATATATGACCCAAAGAATTTATGAGCTTTTTTTGGGAATTTTGGGAATGACAGAAATATAGGTTGCTTCACAACCTAGGGCAAAAACTGCCACATGGACATGACACATAGGCAAAACTGATGAGATGGCGCCTAGTCATCGCAACCCACCACAATTTACAAGGCTATGACCATCTATATTGGTCGTTAACAACTAGAAATAAGGCAGCGGACTAGCGCTGTTTGCTTTATGACCATTTCGTGTAAGGAAATTACGACCTTTCTGACCAAAATGGTCGCAATGGTTTAGGGTTTGGAGCCCCCCGAACAGCTTTTGACCAATTGGTCTGAAATGGTCATAGATCTATGACCAATTCTTCCAGGGTCACTGACAGAAGGTCACAAATTGACATATTTCTTGTAGTGAATCTCCTCTCACGATTCATCCCGGTAGTACTAAGATGTATCAGGACCTACGCCAGAGGTTCTAGTGGACTAGGATGAAGAGAGAAATTGCTCAGTTCATTGCTAACTGTGACGTTTGTTGTCGAGTTAAGGCAGAGCATTAGAGACCTGCTGGCACCCTTCAGTCTTTAGTTATTCCTAAGTGGAAATGGGATAAAGTTGGTATGGACTTCATCATCGGCTTTCCCAGGACCAAGAGAGGGAATAATGCTATCTTCGTAGTCATTGATCGTCTCTCCAAAGTGGCACACTTTCTACCTATTCGAGAGAGTATCACTGCTAGTCAGCTCGCTGACTTATATATTTCTTGAATAGTGTCACTTCATGGTGTTCCACTAGAGATCAATTCAGACCGTGACAGTCTTTTCACTTCTCATTTCTGGGAGAGTTTCCAAACTGCCATGGGAACCCATCTTTCCTTCAGTACCGCTTTCCACCCTCAGTCGAGTGGTCAGGTGGAAAGGGTCAACCAAATTCTCTAAGACATGCTTAGAGCTTGCGTTATCTCAATCGGTGTGGATTGGGAGAAATGTCTTCCTTTCGCCGAGTTTGCTTATAACAATAGCTATCAATCCAGTCTCAACAAAGCCCCTTTTGAGATTCTCTATGGACGAAGATGTCGAACACCTTTGAACTGGTCAGAAACCGGTGAAAGATAATTCTTTGGACCGGACATGATCCGGGAGGCAGAAGAGCAAGTTCGCATCATTTGTGAAAACTTGAAAACAGCCCAGTCTCGTCACAGGAGTCAGTATGACCGTCATCATAAGGATATAACTTATGAAGTTGGCGACAAAGCCTACCTTTGGGTTACTCCTTTGAAGGGTACCCATCGTTTCAGTATCAAGGGCAAATTGGCTCCTCGTTACATTGGTCCTTTTCGCATTCTCGCTAAGCGAGGAGAGGTTGCCTACCAGTTGGAACTACCCCCACATCTTTCCAGAGTGCATGATGTCTTCCACGTCTCTCAACTCAGGAGTTGCTTCTCGGATCCCATCCGCGGAGTGGACCACAAAACGCTTGATCTCCAAGATAACCTTACATATCAAGAGTACCCAGTTCGCATTCTTGATCAAGCAGAGCATGTTACCCGTCGTCAGAACATCAAGTTCCTCAAGGTTCAGTGGTCTCATCATTCTGAGAGAGAAGCTACTTGGGAGCGAGAAGATTGCCTTCGACTGGAGTATCCCACTTTCTTTCCGTCGACCCCTGAATCTCGGGACAAGATTCTTTCAAGTGGGGGTGAGTTGTCACATCCCTAGTTCTGGTATGCTCAAGGCTAGCTAGTCATGTGCGCATCATGTTTAAATTCCATTTAAGTTTGAAATGAGGATTTGTGAAACCCTCAGAAATCATTTCTGGAAATGACCCAGATAAAAATTTCTCCAAAAAGGTCCAAGAAAATGTTCATGTTGCTCTCTGAAAATATTGGTTAGAGGTAAAAATCAAACCAATATTTTTATGAGCTCATAAATATTTATTTTGGCCATTTGGAATTAATCCAGTAATTATTTGTGTTGGATATATATATATAATATTGTCCAATATTTCTGAATTTTGGTGAGGGGCTTTGGAGTGGTCCAGCTAGTCCCTATAAAAATTTACAGAATTAAATAAATTGATTTAGTATTTTTACTAAATCAGAACAAATGTCAGAAAAATAGAAAAGAAAACAAAATGGAAAAAGCTTACTTGCGGCCGGCCCAGCAGGCCGGCCCATCTGACTGGCGACGCCAGTCATCGTCCTCGTGGCGCCAGGAGGACGATGGGCACGCGCTCGCTGCCCGCGCGCATGTGTGCCACCTCCTGCCTGCGTGCATGGCGTCCGCCTTGTCGCCTTGGATCGCCCGGACGACACCACGCGACCCCCCAGGCCTCTCTCACTCTCCCCCGTCCTCCTCCCCGCCTCTGTCACCCTTTCACGCAACAGCCAAGCGCTGCCGTCGCTGCAGCTCACCGCCGACGCGCTCCCCGCCGTCCCCTCGCACCTCCATCGTGTCCCAGAGCTCCTCCTCCTCGCGCTGAAGCCCTCCGCCGAGTCACGCAAGCCGGAATGCCCCGAGGAGCTGCCATCGCCATCGTCTTCGCCTCCGTCCGCTGTAGATCGCCATCGCTGCTCTGTCATCTCTAGCGCGTCCCCGGCCACACCGAGCAACCCTGCGAGCCCGCTATGAGCCCCGCAATCTTCTCCCCCTTCTTCCCTGGGCTTCTGCGCCCTCTAGCCCCCTGGCTGCACGAGCCGAAGCTCACCTTTGCTCGAGCTCATCGCCAGCGACATTTTGGCGACCCCCTGGCCACCCCACCATGCCCAACGGCCTTGTGAGCTCGCGTAGAGGCCGTAGGAAGCAAGAGCCATGCGTTTTGCAGTCATAGCATCGACCTCCTCCTCGGCCGAACTCCGGCCGCCGCCGAGGTCGATGTCGCCGCCACCTCCGGCCACCCCACGGCCTCCCGCGTGCTCCACTGGATGCGCGCGAACCTGGGCATCGCGTAGGTGGTCTCCACCGTGCGTTTGGTCGCCGGAGGGCGATTTCCACAGCCCGCCGCCGCGTCTGGCCTCGCCGGCATCGAGTCGTTGGTGGGGTTAGCCCCGATTGACCGGGTTTGACCCCGTCTGACCAGGGTTTGACCACCCTGGGTCACTAACGCATGGGGCCAGCCCTGTTAACTAAACTTGTTTAGGTTTAATTTAAACTAGGATTAGTCTCAGTCACTAACACATGGGACCCACACGTCAGGTTTGATCCAGTCTGCGCTGTTGACTTGCTAACGCAAGCATGATGCAGTACTAATGCAGTTATTCATTTTCTGGATTTAAAATAAATCAGGAAATTCCAGAAAATGCTATAAACTTCAAAAATTCATAGAAATTCAACCGTAGCTCAGATTGAAATAATTTATATATGAAAAATTATCAGAAAAATCCAATGTATCCATCTGTACTAGTTTCATGCATGACAAACCAACTTATACCTACTTTATAAGTGAAAACATATAAATGGCATTTATAAGAGCTCATTTTGGAGTTGCATTTGAATCTTTGGTTCAAATGGACTTCAACCAAATGAATGCTAGTTGCATTAGCCCAAATAACATCACATCTTCATGCCATGTTCATGCATCATATTATTGCATATGCTTGTGTATTGATTGCCGACACCGTTCGTTCTCGATAGGTCCTGCTCCGGAGAGTGCTCCAGAGTCCCTGTCTGAGGAGCAGTGCCCCCTGTTGATCTACCAGGCAAGCAAACCCCCTTGTTCATTCCGATACCATCCTACTATCTCGCTCTTGTTCTTTGTTATTGCATTAGGACAACAACGAATCAACTACTACGTTGTGCTGTGGTAGTTGAACCCATTCCTCTGCATGACCTGTCATTGCCACGGTAAGTAGTTGAAACCCACTAGCATGTGTAGGAGTTGATTGAAGCGATTGTTGTGTTCCTACCATGCCATGCTTGCTATTGCTTAGAGTGTGTCAGGTCTGATTCATTGGGAATGAATTGGAGTGCAGTGCTATGTTCTAATGCTGAGAGTTAAGTGTGTGAACACGATTTGGTAAAAGGTAGCGGTGAGAGGCCATGTAGGAGTACATGTTGGGTTGTCTCACTGCAACCGTCCTTAAGCACTGAGTTCTGTGTATGTTGTCCAACGACTAGCTACTACCACGCATTGGAATGCTTAAGTGCCCCTCTCGACTTATTAACCGACTTGATCTCTGTCCAGGAGTCGCAACTAGTTTCTGGTGCTTGTAGGCAGTGTTATTCTTCTACCAAGTGGCACCCGGCAAGGTGGGCTTGGGACAGACTAGGCACACGTGGCACGGTGTACTAAGTGGCACCCGGTTGGTGGGCTTGGAAACCCTGCTCACATTGTTTGGGGCCATGATGGAAACCTTGGCCAGACTCCCTTGAGGATAGAACCCGAATAGGCGATAAACCTGGACTAGAGTCTTGTGTAGTTAATCAAGTCGTGGCCGACACCCTCGCCAGGCTTCCGCTTGAAGGTTGCCGAGATACATGACGTGTACATGGCGATAAGTGGCGAGCGCGTGTGTGAAGAAGTACACCCCTGCAGGGTTAACATGATCTATTCGTATATCCAGGTCCATGGTTATGGACTTCTTGGATGCTTACATGGTACATAGACAACTTGAAGTGGATACTCTAAAATGCTCAAGACAAGTGTGAGTGCTAAGGATGGCCTTCTCGTAGGGATACGAGGATGAATCCATAGTAGTGTATTGTGTGGTGATTAGTGGACTTGCGTGCGTTGCCTCACCTCAAAGAGTATCTCGTAGTCGTAGAACAGGATAGCCACTGAGTCACATCTGGCTTGCTGCAACTAAACCCCACATTACCTTCTTGATACAAATGCATGTATGATAGGATCTGATGTAAGTCTTGCTGAGTATCTTTGTACTCATGTTGCTTTATTTATGTTTTTGCAGCGGAGACTTCGGTCTTACTAGTGTTCTCGTGGACTTCGACAAGTAGCTTGTACCTCAGCTACGATCTTGATTGGATGTTGTAGATAGTCAGGCTGTTCAGCCTTTTTCATTTATAGATGTCTGCACTCAGACATGTAATGCTTCCGCTTGTTGCTTGTATGCTCTGAATGTTGGATCATGTGACCCCTGTTTGTAATAAATGCTATGATGGCTCTTCTGGGCCTTTATCTATATGAGTTGTTGAGTTATGTTGTGATGCCATGTTGTACATCACATGCTTGCACGTTATGTGTACGTGTAATGTGTATTGCTATGTGTGGTATCCGACAACCTAGTTGTTTATTCTTGGTAGCCTCTCTTATGGGGAAATGTCTCCTAGTGCTTCCATGGGCCATGGTAGCTTGCTACTGCTCCGGAACACTTAGGCTGGCCGACATGTGTCCTTCTTCGTTCTTGTGTCTGTCCCTTCGGGGAAATGTTACGCGGTGTCTACCGGAGTCCTGTTAACCTGCTACATCCCGGATTCTCCGGAGTCCTATTAGCCCAGCTGCTACAGCCCGGATTCACTCGCTGATGACCGACACGTTCGTTGCTGGGTCATGTATGCTTGTCCCTGTAAGTTAGTGCCACTTTGGGTTTACAATTAGTCATGTCGGCCCGGGTTCTTTGTCATATGAATGCTAGCGACACTATCATATACGTGAGCCAAAAGGCACAAATGGTCCCGGGCCAGGTAAGGTGGCACCTGTGGGAATACCGTGCGTGAGGCCGCAAAGCGATATGATGTGTTACATGCTAGGTCGGTGTGAGGCATAGGATCGGGGTCCTGACACCAGTAGCGTCGGATAGATATACGAAAACTTGTTGTTCGACCAATCTCTCGGAAAAGGAGAGGTCGATCACGTCTCTCTGTATATGTTTATGTTCTTGACGATCTTCTGTACTTAATGGTTTTCTTCATTTGCTTACTAGCTAGCTAGCGTGTCGAGTCCTCTCTATACATATAGTACGTAGCGTCGACCAAGCACGGAGATAAGAGAGGACACTTCTCTCTATTAGCTAGCTAACACAATATATGAAACTCCTAAAGTAACCCTACAAAACCCCACCCCCTTTAAAAAAACAAAAACCCATCCCCTGAACTGCTGACGCGTGGATGCCTTTTGGTCCCGGTTGGTGCTACCAACCGGGACAAAAGGCCCTCCTGCCTGGGCAAGCCGCAGCGGCCACGTGGAGCCCCATCTGTCCCGGTTCGTAAGCGAACCGGGACTAAAGGTATTGGACTTTAGTACCGACCCTTTAGTCCCGGCTCGGGAACCGGGACAAATGAGCCTTATGAACCGGGACAAATGGGTGTTTTTCTACTAGTGCGGGTTTATGTTTCTTTCCTTGCCAAGACACTGCATAAGTGCCATGACGTATATGATCTGGAGAAATGGTTCTGATACTCCTAGAGAGGCTATAGTGTATTGTGTTGTTTGTTCAATAGAAAATATCGATTCATGTGTAGACCATTTGTTAGATACTGGATAATTTTCCATTTTAGGGTCTTGTTTATATTAAGTTTTCATCGATCGGAAATGGTAGATTGGCTGGCAGTGGAACCTACGGGAGCTTCCTCCTCCTGTTCTCACACCATTTGTTTTTCTGCGGTTTGCTAAGGTATGTAAGGCATGTTTCACACCAATACGAGTTTCCCCATGAAAGGCATATTTTGGAATAGCAGAGGTCTCTCGGACTTGGCTAAACATAAACACGTCAGTGATTGTGTAAGGGAACATGGATTGGATTTTGTGGCAATTTCCGAGGCTGGTAAGTGTGATTTTCGCCCGCATGTCCTCGATCACCTATCAGGTGGTCTCGACTATGCATGGCATAGTTTACCAGCTCGTGGAAGGTCTGGAGGAATTCTTCTTGGTATTCTGACAACAGTCGTGGACTTGTTGGCTTTTTCAATCGGTGAATTTCATATAAAATATCACCTAAGAAATAGAGCTAACAATTTTACATGGACTCTAGTCGCAGTCTATGGGGCTGCCCAAGATGAGTATAAACCGGCTTTCCTTCGGGAACTGGTAAACCTGGCGAAGGATAACCCGTACCCAATGCTTATTGGAGGGGACTTCAATATCCTTAGATACCAGGAAGAGAAAAATAATGACCGTTTAGACACTCATTGGCCCTTCCTA
Organism: Triticum aestivum; assembly: GCF_018294505.1. Classification (NCBI taxonomy): domain Eukaryota; kingdom Viridiplantae; phylum Streptophyta; class Magnoliopsida; order Poales; family Poaceae; genus Triticum; species Triticum aestivum. The sequence goes on along the minus strand of NC_057803.1, from coordinate 648,387,018 downwards.
TTCAACGCTGTGATAGACAGTTTGGATCTTCGGGAGGGGAGTATGTCGGGGCGTCAGTTCACATGGGATGATAACCGATCTGTGCCGACATATGAGAAGCTTGATAGGATACTCATGGATACCGAATGGGAACTAAAATTTCCTCTGGTAACCGTACGAGCCCTAGAGCGTATCGAGGCATTATCGGATCATGCACCCATCATTCTAGATTCTAAATCTATGAACCTAGCTGCACGCCGTCCTTTCAAATTTGAATTGGGATGGATGCATCAGGAAGGATTTGTAGACATAATCAAGAATGTTTGGGAGAGGCCTGTTGTTGGTCGTACACCTATTCACAGATGGAACTTTAAAATGAGGGCCATGAGGCAACATCTCACTGGATGGGCGAAACATACCAACGGGATATATAAAAAAGAAAAACAACGACTCTGTACCATCATTGATGACCTCGACAAAATTGCTGAGACGCGCACCTTATCTCAACAAGAGATTGAATTGAAAAATCAATCTAATGAGAAGGTTGCACGTCTTTTGCGAGAAGAAGAGATCAAATACTACCAAAGATCCAAAGCTAATTTCATTCGGATGGGTGATAGTAATACAAGATACTTCCAATTGGTCGCCAATGGGCGGCATAGGAAGAAATGTATTTACAGTCTCCAACAAGATGAGGGGCGGATCGAAGGTCAGGAGGAGCTCAAAAAGTATATCACTAACTACTACAAATCTCTATTCGGGGCGACCACCGAAGGGAACTTCACCCTTGATGAGACCCAAACAGATGATATCCCACAAGTCACGGCTGAATAAAACGATATCCTTACATCACCATTCTCTGAAGAGGAGGTGAGAGCTGCGGTGTTCCAAATGGAACATAACAAAGTTCCAGGTCCAGATGGTTTTCCCGCAGAATTCTATCAGAATTTCTGGGATATAATCAAGTCTGACCTAATGGAGTGTTTAATTGCCTTCATGCCGACAACCTTGACCTATTCAGACTTAATTTTGGTGAGATTGTCTTGTTGCCGAAGATTAAGGAGGCTGAACGGATCCAACAGTTCAGACCCATATGCCTCCTTAATGTCAGCTTCAAAATTTTCACCAAAGTGGCTACGAATAGGTTAAACTCGGTAGCTGACCATGTTGTCCGGCCATCTCAAACGGCTTTCATGCAAGGAAGAAATATACTTGATGGCATAGTAATCCTGCATGAGACCGTCCATGAGATGCACCGAAAAAACATGAGTGGAGTAGTATTCAAGATCGACTTTGAAAAAGCCTATGACAAGGTCAAATGGTCTTTCCTCCAACATGCCCTAAGGATGAAAGGTTTCTCCGATAAATGGCGCGAGTGGATCCATAATTTTGTAACTGGAGGTAGTGTGGCCATCAAAGTCAATGATGATGTAGGCCATTACTTTCAAACAAAAAAGGGATTACGACAGGGTGACTCCATGTCTCCAATGTTATTTAACATTGTCGCTGATATGTTGGCTATTCTGATTGAGCATGCCAAGCAGGACGGCCAGATTGCAGGAGTAGTGCCACACCTTGTGGATGGTGGTCTCTCTATTCTGGAATATGCCGATGACACGATTCTCTTTATGGAACATGACCTGGACAAGGCTCGAAACCTTAAACTCTTGTTGTCAGCGTTTGAGCAAATGTCGGGTCTTAAAATAAACTTCCATAAAAGTGAACTTTTCTGCTTTGGAGAAGCCACTGAGGCGGCGGCCGAATATGCTGACCTGTTTGGTTGTGCACATGGCCAATTCCCGATTAAATATTTGGGAATACCGACTCATTATCGGCGTCTCACCATTGCAAAGTGGAAGCATGTAGAGGAGCGGTTAGAGAAACGATTGAACAGTTGGAAAAGCAAATTGCTCTCAGTTGGAGGAGGGCTGGTTTTGATTAACTCTGTCCTCACAAATATGGTTCTCTATATGCTTTCTTTCTTCCAACTCCCAAACGGGGTCCTGCAAAGACTAGACTATTTTAGATCCAGATTCTTTTGGCAAGGAGATGGTGAAAAGAAAAAAAATATAGACTGGCCAAATGGAGTGTGGTTTGTAGGCCGAAAGACCAAGGTGGCCTTGGAATTCATGACTTGCAAATCAAAAATGAGGCCCTACTTAGTAAATGGTTGTTCAAACTTCTTACTGAGGATGTTGTTTGGCAAACCATACCACACAACAAGTATCTAGGCCAAAAGGCAGTGTCTCAGGCATATTGGACACCTAGCGACTCGCACTTTGGGCTGGCCTAATGGCGGCAAAGAAACATCTCTTTCGCTTTGGGTCTTTCGCGATAAGGGACGAGTCGGAGGTTCGTTTCTGGGAAGACATCTGGCTAGGCAATGCCAGTCTTCGAGAACAATATCCAGCCATGTACAACATTGCTCGCGGAAAGAATAATACTATTGCCCAAGTGCTCAGTTCATCCCCACCCAATATTTCGTTTAGGCAGGATTTGATTGGCCCCCGACTTATGTCATGGCACAATCTTTTATCCCGTCTGGATTCGATTAATATTAGACAAGGCCGGGATGTGTTTCACCGGAACCTTACTACATCAGGGTCATTTACAGTAGACTCTATGTACCGTGCACTCATGCATTCCGAGGTACCGGTGAGTAACAATAAGAAAATCTGGAAGTCGAAGATTCCACTGAAAGTTAAAATCTTCATGTGGTATCTTCATAAAGGAGTTGTTCTAACAAAAGACAACCTCGCACGAGCAACTGGCTAGGGAGTAAGAAGTGTTGTTTTTGTACTCATGAAGAGACAATTAAACACCTCTTTTTCCAATGCAAGTTTGCACGTACTACATGGTCAATCATCCAAATAGCATCAAATTTGTATCTGCCCACAAGTGTCGCCAATATTTTTGGTCACTGGTTGGACGGTATTCCAAATAGATTCAAAACTCTAATATGGGTGGGAGCATACGCCTTACTATGGTCGCTTTGGCTATGTAGAAATGATTTGGTTTTCAATGATAAAAATGCTTCTCCTTTGCAGGTTATTTTTCGTTGTACGCACTCGCTTCGTACGTGATCTATGCTACAATGAGTGGAGTACCAACCGCTGTTCAAGGCGGTGTGTACGCGGTTGGAGCAGGTGGCTACGGTGGTTTTTCCCCAACATGGGTGGCAGCATAATCTCCGGATCGGTCCACCATCCCTTGCGACATAGGCATAGTGTCGGTCTATAGGACTCTACTGTCGTCGATTTGTCGTTTTTTAACATTCTTTTTGTCAGACTTTCCTTGTTGGGCTGTGTGCATCCTAATTATGCAGAGGCCGGGTGTTACTCATAATATTTTGTATCCGCTTGATGCTACATTTTGAGATAATAAAAGCGCCCTTTATCGAAAAAAGGTATGTAAGGTTGTTGCTGATCGATTCGGCTTGGGGCGGGTGTCGGCTTGTACAAATCTATGTGCATGCGTAATTGCAGCCTACGCTGACGACCGATGCAAATCTGATGGAAGGTGGTGCTCTCTGGTGATGGAGGATTGCATATTCTCCTTTTCAGTTTCCAGTTTTGCTTGCTGTGGTGATTTATGCATGTGCTGAACAAACACACGGTCTGCTATAGATGTTGTGCTTTCATGTGGTTGCCTCCAAATTATTTTCTTCTTCTGGTCAACCATTTGCGTGCTCTGATACTGATTTTACATGTCAAAGGAAATCATCCACTTGTCAGCACCCAGTGTCCTAGCTTTCTCGAGTTCAACATGTTGTTAAGTTAGATTGACCTTCCTTTCTTCAGTTGTGTACTGATGCTGTCAGCATACATGGTGTAAAGGAAAACTAGTCGCGCCAAATTATTCATTGATGGGTACTGTAATGAAGAAGCAGGAGAGGAAGTCGCACAGAAGCAGTTACCACAAGAAAAGCCGTCTGCCGCTGAGAATGTGTGCCTCATCTGAGAATTCTTTTTTCCTTGCTAGTTAGTGGTACGAGCTTCAGTTATGTTTATATTAAGTTTTCATCGATCGGAAATGGTAGATTGGCTGGCAGTGGAACCTACGGGAGCTTCCTCCTCCTGTTCTCACACCATTTGTTTTTCTGCGGTTTGCTAAGGTATGTAAGGCATGTTTCACACCAATACGAGTTTCCCCATGAAAGGCATATTTTGGAATAGCAGAGGTCTCTCGGACTTGGCTAAACATAAACACGTCAGTGATTGTGTAAGGGAACATGGATTGGATTTTATGGCAATTTCCGAGGCTGGTAAGTGTGATTTTCGCCCGCATGTCCTCGATCACCTATCAGGTGGTCTCGACTATGCATGGCATAGTTTACCAGCTCGTGGAAGGTCTGGAGGAATTCTTCTTGGTATTCTGACAACAGTCGTGGACTTGTTGGCTTTTTCAATCGGTGAATTTCATATAAAATATCACCTAAGAAATAGAGCTAACAATTTTACATGGACTCTAGTCGCAGTCTATGGGGCTGCCCAAGATGAGTATAAACCGGCTTTCCTTCGGGAACTGGTAAACCTGGCGAAGGATAACCCGTACCCAATGCTTATTGGAGGGGACTTCAATATCCTTAGATACCAGGAAGAGAAAAATAATGACCGTTTAGACACTCATTGGCCCTTCCTATTCAACGCTGTGATAGACAGTTTGGATCTTCGGGAGGGGAGTATGTCGGGGCGTCAGTTCACATGGGATAATAACCGATCTGTGCCGACATATGAGAAGCTTGATAGGATACTCATGGATACCGAATGGGAACTAAAATTTCCTCTGGTAACCGTACGAGCCCTAGAGCGTATCGAGGCATTATCGGATCATGCACCCATCATTCTAGATTCTAAATCTATGAACCTAGCTGCACGCCGTCCTTTCAAATTTGAATTGGGATGGATGCATCAGGAAGGATTTGTAGACATAATCAAGAATGTTTGGGAGAGGCCTGTTGTTGGTCGTACACCTATTCACAGATGGAACTTTAAAATGAGGGCCATGAGGCAACATCTCACTGGATGGGCGAAACATACCAACGGGATATATAAAAAAGAAAAACAACGACTCTGTACCATCATTGATGACCTCGACAAAATTGCTGAGACGCACACCTTATCTCAACAAGAGATTGAATTGAAAAATCAATCTAATGAGAAGGTTGCACGTCTTTTGCGAGAAGAAGAGATCAAATACTACCAAAGATCCAAAGCTAATTTCATTCGGATGGGTGATAGTAATACAAGATACTTCCAATTGGTCGCCAATGGGCGGCATAGGAAGAAATGTATTTACAGTCTCCAACAAGATGAGGGGCGGATCGAAGGTCAGGAGGAGCTCAAAAAGTATATCACTAACTACTACAAATCTCTGTTCGGGGCGACCACCGAAGGGAACTTCACCCTTGATGAGACCCAAACAGATGATATCCCACAAGTCACGGCTGAAGAAAACGATATCCTTACATCACCATTCTCTGAAGAGGAGGTGAGAGCTGCGGTGTTCCAAATGGAACATAACAAAGCTCCAGGTCCAGATGGTTTTCCCGCAGAATTCTATCAGAATTTCTGGGATATAATCAAGTCTGACCTAATGGAGTTGTTTAATTGCCTTCATGCCGACAACCTTGACCTATTCAGACTTAATTTTGGTGAGATTGTCTTGTTGCCGAAGATTAAGGAGGCTGAACGGATCCAACAGTTCAGACCCATATGCCTCCTTAATGTCAGCTTCAAAATTTTCACCAAAGTGGCTACGAATAGGTTAAACTCGATAGCTGACCATGTTGTCCGGCCATCTCAAACGGCTTTCATGCAAGGAAGAAATATACTTGATGGCATAGTAATCCTGCATGAGACCGTCCATGAGATGCACCGAAAAAACATGAGTGGAGTAGTATTCAAGATCGACTTTGAAAAAGCCTATGACAAGGTCAAATGGTCTTTCCTCCAACATGCCCTAAGGATGAAAGGTTTCTCCGATAAATGGCGCGAGTGGATCCATAATTTTGTAACTGGAGGTAGTGTGGCCATCAAAGTCAATGATGATGTAGGCCATTACTTTCAAACAAAAAAGGGATTACGACAGGGTGACTCCATGTCTCCAATGTTATTTAACATTGTCGCTGATATGTTGGCTATTCTGATTGAGCGTGCCAAGCAGGACGGCCAGATTGCAGGAGTAGTGCCACACCTTGTGGATGGTGGTCTCTCTATTCTGCAATATGCCGATGACACGATTCTCTTTATGGAACATGACCCGGACAAGGCTCGAAACCTTAAACTCTTGTTGTCAGCGTTTGAGCAAATGTCGGGTCTTAAAATAAACTTTCATAAAAGTGAACTTTTCTGCTTTGGAGAAGCCACTGAGGCGGCGGCCGAATATGCTGACCTGTTTGGTTGTGCACATGGCCAATTCCCGATTAAATATTTGGGAATACCGACTCATTATCGGCGTCTCACCATTGCAGAGTGGAAGCATGTAGAGGAGCGGTAAGAGAAACGATTGAAAAGTTGGAAAAGCAAATTGCTCTCAGTTGGAGGACGGCTGGTTTTGATTAACTCTGTCCTCACAAATATGGTTCTCTATATGCTTTCTTTCTTCCAACTCCCAAACGGGGTCCTGCAAAGACTAGACTATTTTAGATCCAGATTCTTTTGGCAAGGAGATGGTGTAAAGAAAAATTATAGACTGGCCAAATGGAGTGTGGTTTGTAGGCCGAAAGACCAAGGTGGCCTTGGAATTCATGACTTGCAAATCAAAAATGAGGCCCTACTTAGTAAATGGTTGTTCAAACTTCTTACTGAGGATGTTGTTTGGCAAACCATACCACACAACAAGTATCTAGGCCAAAAGGCAGTGTCTCAGGCATATTGGACACCTGGCGACTCGCACTTTGGGCTGGCCTAATGGCGGCAAAGAAACATCTCTTTCGCTTTGGGTCTTTCGCGATAAGGGACGAGTCGGAGGTTCGTTTCTGGGAAGACATCTGGCTAGGCAATGCCAGTCTTCGAGAACAATATCCAGCCCTGTACAACATTGCTCGCGGAAAGAATAATACTATTGCCCAAGTGCTCAGTTCATCCCCACCCAATATTTCGTTTAGGCGGGATTTGATTGGCCCCCGACTTATGTCATGGCACAATCTTTTATCCCGTCTGGATTCGATTAATATTAGACAAGGCCGGGATGTGTTTCACTGGAACCTTACTACATCAGGGTCATTTACAGTAGACTCTATGTACCGTGCACTCATGCATTCCGAGGTACCGGTGAGTAACAATAAGAAAATCTGGAAGTCGAAGATTCCACTAAAAGTTAAAATCTTCATGTGGTATCTTCATAGAGGAGTTGTTCTAACAAAAGACAATCTCGCACGAGCAACTGGCTAGGGAGTAAGAAGTGTTGTTTTTGTACTCATGAAGAGACAATTAAACACCTCTTTTTCCAATGCAAGTTTGCACGTACTACATGGTCAATCATCCAAATAGCATCAAATTTGTATCTGCCCACAAGTGTCACCAATATTTTTGGTCACTGGTTGGACGGTATTCCAAATAGATTCAAAACTCTAATATGGGTGGGAGCATACGCCTTACTATGGTCGCTTTGGCTATGTAGAAATGATTTGGTTTTCAATGATAAAAATGCTTCTCCTTTGCAGGTTATTTTTCGTTGTACGCACTCGCTTCGTACGTGATCTATGCTACAACGAGTGGAGTACCAACCGCTGTTCAAGGCGGTGTGTACGCGGTTGGAGCAGGTGGCTACGGTGGTTTTTCCCCAACATGGGTGGCAGCATAATCTCCGGATCGGTCCACCATCCCTTGCGACATAGGCATAGTGTCGGTCTATAGGACTCTACTGTCGTCGATTTGTCGTTTTTTTCCATTCTTTTTGTCAGACTTTCCTTGTTGGGCTGTGTGCATCCTAATTATGCAGAGGCCGGGTGTTATTCATAATGTTTTGTATCCGCTTGATGCTACATTTTGAGATAATAAAAGCGCCCTTTATCGAAAAAAAGGTATGTAAGGTTGCTGCTGATCGATTCGGCTTGGGGCGGGTGTCGGCTTGTACAAATCTATGTGCATGCGTAATTGCAGCCTACGCTGACGACCGATGCAAATCTGATGGAAGGTGGTGCTCTCTGGTGATGGAGGATTGCATATTCTCCTTTTCAGTTTCCAGTTTTGCTTGCTGTGGTGATTTATGCATGTGCTAAACAAACACACAGTCTGCTATAGATGTTGTGCTTTCATGTGGTTGCCTCCAAATTATTTTCTTCTTCTGGTCAACCATTTGCGTGCTCTGATACTGATTTTACATGTCAAAGGAAATCATCCACTTGTCAGCACCCAGTGTCCTAGCTTTCTCGAGTTCAACATGTTGTTAAGTTAGATTGACCTTCCTTTCTTCAGTTGTGTACTGATGCTGTCAGCATACATGGTGTAAAGGAAAACTAGTCGTGCCAAATTATTCATTGATGGGTACTGTAATGAAGAAGCAGGAGAGGAAGTCGCACAGAAGCAGTTACCACAAGAAAAGCCGTCTGCCGCTGAGAATGTGTGCCTCATCTGAGAATTCTTTTTTCCTTGCTAGTTAGTGGTACGAGCTTCAGTTATGTTTATATTAAGTTTTCATCGACCGGAAATGGTAGATTGGCTGGCAGTGGAACCTACGGGAGCTTCCTCCTCCTGTTCTCACACCATTTGTTTTTCTGCGGTTTGCTAAGGTATGTAAGGCATGTTTCACACCAATACGAGTTTCCCCATGAAAGGCATATTTTGGAATAGCAGAGGTCTCTCGGACTTGGCTAAACATAAACACGTCAGTGATTGTGTAAGGGAACATGGATTGGATTTTGTGGCAATTTCCGAGGCTGGTAAGTGTGATTTTCGCCCGCATGTCCTCGATCACCTATCAGGTGGTCTCGACTATGCATGGCATAGTTTACCAGCTCGTGGAAGGTCTGGAGGAATTCTTCTTGGTATTCTGACAACAGTCGTGGACTTGTTGGCTTTTTCAATCGGTGAATTTCATATAAAATATCACCTAAGAAATAGAGCTAACAATTTTACATGGACTCTAGTCGCAGTCTATGGGGCTGCCCAAGATGAGTATAAACCGGCTTTCCTTCGGGAACTGGTAAACCTGGCGAAGGATAACCCGTACCCAATGCTTATTGGAGGGGACTTCAATATCCTTAGATACCAGGAAGAGAAAAATAATGACCGTTTAGACACTCATTGGCCCTTCCTATTCAACGCTGTGATAGACAGTTTGGATCTTCGGGAGGGGAGTATGTCGGGGCGTCAGTTCACATGGGATAATAACCGATCTGTGCCGACATATGAGAAGCTTGATAGGATACTCATGGATACCGAATGGGAACTAAAATTTCCTCTGGTAACCGTACGAGCCCTAGAGCGTATCGAGGCATTATCGGATCATGCACCCATCATTCTAGATTCTAAATCTATGAACCTAGCTGCACGCCGTCCTTTCAAATTTGAATTGGGATGGATGCATCAGGAAGGATTTGTAGACATAATCAAGAATGTTTGGGAGAGGCCTGTTGTTGGTCGTACACCTATTCACAGATGGAACTTTAAAATGAGGGCCATGAGGCAACATCTCACTGGATGGGCGAAACATACCAACGGGATATATAAAAAAGAAAAACAACGACTCTGTACCATCATTGATGACCTCGACAAAATTGCTGAGACGCACACCTTATCTCAACAAGAGATTGAATTGAAAAATCAATCTAATGAGAAGGTTGCACGTCTTTTGCGAGAAGAAGAGATCAAATACTACCAAAGATCCAAAGCTAATTTCATTCGGATGGGTGATAGTAATACAAGATACTTCCAATTGGTCGCCAATGGGCGGCATAGGAAGAAATGTATTTACAGTCTCCAACAAGATGAGGGGCGGATCGAAGGTCAGGAGGAGCTCAAAAAGTATATCACTAACTACTACAAATCTCTATTCGAGGCGACCACCGAAGGGAACTTCACCCTTGATGAGACCCAAACAGATGATATCCCACAAGTCACGGCTGAAGAAAACGATATCCTTACATCACCATTCTCTGAAGAGGAGGTGAGAGCTGCGGTGTTCCAAATGGAACATAACAAAGCTCCAGGTCCAGATGGTTTTCCCGCAGAATTCTGTCAGAATTTCTGGGATATAATCAAGTCTGACCTAATGGAGTTGTTTAATTGCCTTCATGCCGACAACCTTGACCTATTCAGACTTAATTTTGGTGAGATTGTCTTGTTGCCGAAGATTAAGGAGGCTGAACGGATCCAACAGTTCAGACCCATATGCCTCCTTAATGCCAGCTTCAAAATTTTCACCAAAGTGGCTACGAATAGGTTAAACTCGATAGCTGACCATGTTGTCCGGCCATCTCAAACGGCTTTCATGCAAGGAAGAAATATACTTGATGGCATAGTAATCCTGCATGAGACCGTCCATGAGATGCACCGAAAAAACATGAGTGGAGTAGTATTCAAGATCGACTTTGAAAAAGCCTATGACAAGGTCAAATGGTCTTTCCTCCAACATGCCCTAAGGATGAAAGGTTTCTCCGATAAATGCCGCGAGTGGATCCATAATTTTGTAACTGGAGGTAGTGTGGCCATCAAAGTCAATGATGATGTAGGCCATTACTTTCAAACAAAAAAGGGATTACGACAGGGTGACTCCATGTCTCCAATGTTATTTAACATTGTCGCTGATATGTTGGCTATTCTGATTGAGCGTGCCAAGCAGGACGGCCAGATTGCAGGAGTAGTGCCACACCTTGTGGATGGTGGTCTCTCTATTCTGCAATATGCCGATGACACGATTCTCTTTATGGAACATGACCCGGACAAGTCTCGAAACCTTAAACTCTTGTTGTCAGCGTTTGAGCAAATGTCGGGTCTTAAAATAAACTTCCATAAAAGTGAACTTTTCTGCTTTGGAGAAGCCACTGAGGCGGCGGCCGAATATGCTGACCTGTTTGGTTGTGCACATGGCCAATTCCCGATTAAATATTTGGGAATACCGACTCATTATCGGCGTCTCACCATTGCAAAGTGGAAGCATGTAGAGGAGCGATTAGAGAAACGATTGAACAGTTGGAAAAGAAAATTGCTCTCAGTTGGAGGACGGCTGGTTTTGATTAACTCTGTCCTCACAAATATGGTTCTCTATATGCTTTCTTTCTTCCAACTCCCAAACGGGGTCCTGCAAAGACTAGACTATTTTAGATCCAGATTCTTTTGGCAAGGAGATGGTGAAAAGAAAAAATATAGACTGGCCAAATGGAGTGTGGTTTGTAGGCCGAAAGACCAAGGTGGCCTTGGAATTCATGACTTGCAAATCAAAAATGAGGCCCTACTTAGTAAATGGTTGTTCAAACTTCTTACTGAGGATGTTGTTTGGCAAACCATACCACACAACAAGTATCTAGGCCAAAAGGCAGTGTCTCAGGCATATTGGACACCTGGCCACTCGCACTTTGGGCTGGCCTAATGACGGCAAAGAAACATCTCTTTCGCTTTGGGTCTTTCGCGATAAGGGACGAGTCGGAGGTTCGTTTCTGGGAAGACATCTGGCTAGGCAATGCCAGTCTTCGAGAACAATATCCAGCCCTGTACAACATTGCTCGCGGAAAGAATAATACTATTGCCCAAGTGCTCAGTTCATCCCCACCCAATATTTCGTTTAGGCGGGATTTGATTGGCCCCCGACTTATGTCATGGCACAATCTTTTATCCCGTCTGGATTCGATTAATATTAGACAAGGCCGGGATGTGTTTCACTGGAACCTTACTACATCAGGGTCATTTACAGTAGACTCTATGTACCGTGCACTCATGCATTCCGAGGTACCGGTGAGTAACAATAAGAAAATCTGGAAGTCGAAGATTCCACTAAAAGTTAAAATCTTCATGTGGTATCTTCATAGAGGAGTTGTTCTAACAAAAGACAACCTTGCACGAGCAACTGGCTAGGGAGTAAGAAGTGTTGTTTTTGTACTCATGAAAAGACAATTAAACACCTCTTTTTCCAATGCAAGTTTGCACGTACTACATGGTCAATCATCCAAATAGCATCAAATTTGTATCTGCCCACAAGTGTCGCCAATATTTTTGGTCACTGGTTGAACGGTATTCCAAATAGATTTAAAACTCTAATATGGGTGGGAGCATACGCCTTACTATGGTCGCTTTGGCTATGTAGAAATGATTTGGTTTTCAATGATAAAAATGCTTCTCCTTTGCAGGTTATTTTTCGTTGTACGCACTCGCTTCGTACGTGATCTATGCTATAACGAGTGAAGTACCAACCGCTGTTCAAGGCGGTGTGTACGCGGTTGGAGCAGGTGGCTACGGTGGTTTTTCCCCAACATGGGTGGCAGCATAATCTCCGGATCGGTCCACCATCCCTTGCGACATAGGCATAGTGTCGGTCTATAGGACTCTACTGTCGTCGATTTGTCGTTTTTTTCCATTCTTTTTGTCAGACTTTCCTTGTTGGGCTGTGTGCATCCTAATTATGCAGAGGCCGGGTGTTACTCATAATGTTTTGTATCCGCTTGATGCTACATTTTGAGATAATAAAAGCGCCCTTTATCGAAAAAAGGTATGTAAGGTTGCTGCTGATCGATTCGGCTTGGGGCGGGTGTCGGCTTGTACAAATCTATGTGCATGCGTAATTGCAGCCTACGCTGACGACCGATGCAAATCTGATGGAAGGTGGTGCTCTCTGGTGATGGAGGATTGCATATTCTCCTTTTCAGTTTCCAGTTTTGCTTGCTGTGGTGATTTATGCATGTGCTGAACAAACACACGGTCTGCTATAGATGTTGTGCTTTCATGTGGTTGCCTCCAAATTATTTTCTTCTTCTGGTCAACCATTTGCGTGCTCTGATACTGATTTTACATGTCAAAGGAAATCATCCACTTGTCAGCACCCAGTGTCCTAGCTTTCTCGAGTTCAACATGTTGTTAAGTTAGATTGACCTTCCTTTCTTCAGTTGTGTACTGATGCTGTCAGCATACATGGTGTAAAGGAAAACTAGTCGCGCCAAATTATTCATTGATGGGTACTGTAATGAAGAAGCAGGAGAGGAAGTCGCACAGAAGCAGTTACCACAAGAAAAGCCGTCTGCCGCTGAGAATGTGTGCCTCATCTGAGAATTCTTTTTTCCTTGCTAGTTGGTGGTACGAGCTTCAGTTATGTGTGGTTTGCGTATTCGATTGATGAACTGATCAAAAGAAATGTCTCAGAAACATTCAGCTGTTTTTTCTTTTTTTTTTTGCGCGGGGTGCCCGTAAAGCCATATCCTTTTCAGTTTCATTGAATAGATATACATGTCGTCGTACGTTTTGTTGAGTCAGTAGTACGAGCAGGATATGATCGTTTTGGAAACAGAGCACTATGTATCCTCAGCTGCACATATACCATCAGGCAGACACTGGGATTCTTAGGAAGTTACAAGATGGCATGGATTGACGAACATGAAAGGAAGGGTTGCATCGACGCGAAGCAGCGAACAGTGAAGCCATCAGAGGAAGGCGTGGATGATCTTCTGGTGGAGACACCAGTTAAAGATCTGAAGTAGACAGGCGTCACAGGATATTCAGAAATGATAACAGGGCCATTTGAAAACTTGGACAGCTCCTTGATGCCAGCAAGAACAGCACCAGCAGAACTCTCACCAGTTTCGGCAAAAAAGGCCGCATCGGTGTTGAGTTTGACAGTACCATGCGTTGGAGGGTTCCACTTTATATCCTGGGCATGTGGCAAACCCGTTGTGGTCAACACCCTGACATTGGTGTTCTTCCCTCCCGTCCACTCAACTGTAGTTTCTGCATTCTTCAGCTCCTCCTCATACTGTGTTAGGAAGTGAACCGATCGTCCGATTGTTTCCCTACCGTCATTGCGCACACAATCTTCCCTGAGAAACCAGCTACGCCAGATAAGCAAAAGGATTCTTGCTCGCATGTCCTCATTAACAGAGTCCAAGAGCACTTGTAGCCAATCGTCACCTGTATGCCTGAATTTTTGTTCCGGTGGTAGATCCCAGGATTCTCTCATGGCGGCTCTTAGACCCCACTCTTTGTGCACCTGATCACTGCATGGTACTCATCCTCAATGCCATTCCCACAGGTGTTACAAATGGCATCCGTCTCCAGGGTTCTTTTCCACTTATTTTCCTTTGTTGCTAGCGTGTTCGTAGCCACCCTCCATCCAAAAATTCTGATCTTCCCGGGGACTTTGGCTTTCCAGTCAGGTCCCATATGCTGCGATCATTTGGATTCTTAGAAGAATTTGATGGGTTCTGGGCCATCTGGGGGAGCCCAGCAGCAGCCAATTTGTACGCACTTCTCACCGAGAAAACTCCATTATTTTCATAGTGCCAGGCCACTTGGTCCGCTACATCCGAGGAAGGAATGGGGATCTTACATATCTCATCAGCATCAAAGGGGAAGAAAATTTGTCTAATTAGATCCTCATTCCACTCTTTCCTATCTTGGTGTAAGAGTTGGCTCACCCAGCGGATTCGGGACCTTCTTATAAATGTTGCCGTCATGAGACCCTCACGTCTCGGTATCCATTGGTCCCTCTGGATCTATATACTTTTTCCATCCCCTACACGCCAGATCAAGCCTTTCTTAAGGAGTTCTAGTCCAAACTCAATTGCCCTCCACACCGGCGATGCATCAGAAGCGAACACCTATCCAGAAGGTTTTCATTTGGATAGTACTTTGATTTGAGCACTCTCGCGCATAGGCTATCCAGATTTTGGATCAGTCTCCAGCCTTGTTTTGCAAGGAGGGCCTGGTTAAACAAGTGCATATCACGGAAGCCAATGCCACCCGCTCTTTTTGGCATTATCATACGCTCCCAAGACATCCAATGAAGCTTCCTATGCCCCTCCTCGTCACCCCACCAAAAATCCCTGATCATCCTCTCATACTTCTCACAAAAACCTTTGGAGAGCATGAAGACACTCATGGTGAAAGTAGGGAGGGCTTGAACGACCGATTTGACGTGGACCTCCTTTGCGGCGTAAGACATGAACTTCTCAGTCCAGTCATTGCATCTCTTGCCAAACCTATCCATGATTGGTTGAAAATTATCATCTTTCATTCTTCCCTCGGGTGTTGGCAATCCAAGATACTTACTTTCAAAAGAGTCTGTTTGCACACCAAGAATGCCCTTTATTTCCTCTCTAGTGCCATCCGGGCAGATCTCGCTGAAGAGGAGTGAGCATTTGCTCGTACTCAGCAGCTGGCCCGTACATCTCTGGAATGTATTTAGAACTCTTTTGATTGTCTCAGCTTGTTCCGGTGTCGCCTTGAAGAAAATCAGACTGTTATCTGCGAATAGAAGATTGGATATGCCCGGGCTGTTTCTGGCAATCTTCAGAGGGGTCAAACTGTTTACCGCCAATTCCTTCTTCAAGAGATGCACTAGACCATCAGCGACAAAGAGAAAGAGGTAGGGACTTAGAGGGTCTCCCTGTCGCAATCCCCGGGAGGGGATGAAAGGGTCCAACAAGACTCCGTTGCATCTCACAGAATATCGCACATACCGAACACACTGCATGACCCACCCCATCCATTTGTCGCAAAAACCCACCTTCTTGAGTACTCCTTCCAAGAAATCCCAATCCACCCTATCGTAAGCTTTGGCCAAATCCAATTTATATGCGCAATACGTGTCTCTGGCGTTCCTGCTGTGTTGGATCTTATGGAAACATTCAAAGGCAATGATAGCATTATCAGTAATCATCCTTCCTGGAATGAAAGCACTTTGGGTCTCCGATATGATGCCATCAAGAAGAGGCCGTAGGCGGTTCACGAGGCACTTCGCAATCACTTTGTAGATGACATTACAAAGGCTGATTGGTCTGTAGTCTTTCAGAGATTGAGGATCTTTTCCTTTTGGTATGAGGACAATCACGGTATCGTTAATGCCTTCTGGGAGAACATCTCTCTCAAAAAAATCTAGCACACCTCTCACGACATCCTCTTTAATTTCCCCCCAATTTCTTTGAAAGAAACGGGCCGGGAGGCCATCCGAGCCCGGTGCCTTAAGGGGGTCGATCTGAAATAGAGCATCGCTAATTTCCTCGGCTGTGAAGAATTTTGTTAGGCCATCATTCATAGCTGCATCAACGCGTTCAGTCAGAAGCTCCAGGATTTCAGTGGGGTCAATGCCCGCTTCTTTCTCATATAGGCTTTTGAAAAAAGCCATCGTCATATTGTGTATAGCTTTGTCTTCCTCAACCCATATGCCCCTGTCATCCTTGAGTTTAATAATTGTGTTTTTCTTTTTTCTCCATGTCGCTTTCTGCTGGAACCACTTTGTATTTCTGTCCCCATGTTTAATATACGTTGCTCGTGATCGTTGCCTCCACATAATCTCTTCCCGCAGTAGCAGCTCATCCAATTCCCGCCCAAGCTTGCTCGTTTTCTCTTGTGCAGCGGCCGATGGAGCGCCATTCCATAACCTGCTAAGTTTTTTCCTTATTTCTGCAGTCTTTCTAAAGACCGAGCCAAAATCTTTGCTCGCCCAGTTCCTCAGCTCTTTCTGCAGGTTCTGAATTTTGGCACCTACCTTCTGTAAATTAACTGCAGGTCCATCTCTGTTCCAAGCTGCGGTGACTGTTGGTTGCAGGGAATCCACTCGCTCCCACATTTGTTCGTATCTGAAAATTTGCGAGCCCTTTTCTCCCACAGGTCTCCATTCCTTCTTGCAGCCCACTCGCATCAGGATAGGTAAATGGTCCGATCGCGAGGAACAAATGTGTTCCACTGTGGCTTCTTTGAAGTACTCTGTCCAAGTAGGTGAAGCTACAACTCTATCTAAACGGGCACACACATTGTCTCGCCCTCCCTGTTTGTTGTTAAAAGTCCATCCCGGGCCTTTGAACCCCAAATCAAACAGGTTACAGTCTGACAGAGCTTTACGAAAATCTTCCATATATTTCTCGGACCTCTTTGCCGCAGAGAAGTGTTCAGACTGCCACATGGTTTCATTGAAGTCACCCATCATCAGCCAAGGTAGATTATGTGTGTCTTTAATCCTTCTTAGCAGAGTCCACATGTGGTGGCGCTCATGGGCTTTTGGTTCCCCATAAACAAAAGTACCCCTCCACAACAAGCCATGAGGGTTTAAGCGAATTAACACATCAATATACCTCGTCACAACGGCAATCTTTTTTATTTCAACATTCTCATCATAGAAGAGGGCAATGCCGGCACCTTTTCCAATGCCGGGTTGTGCGATACAGTGGCGGAGGCCCAGCCTCCCCTTGAGGTTCATGACATACTTATTGCTTTGCCGTGTTTCAGTGAGGAAGACGAGCTTGGGCTTGTATGTGTGCACGAGGCACACTAGCACTTGAACTGTTCGAGGTTGCCCGAGGCCTCGAGAGTTCCAGCTTAGTACCGTCATGGCTCCTGGTGGGCGCCATCCTTAGCACCCACCAGTTTACCGGGAGCCCCTGGTCCGGTTGCTTCCTTACCGCCATCGCAGCCAAGAAACTTTCCATCCTCCTCTTTCATGGTGCCCTTACTCTTCTTTTTCTGCTCCTTGTTGTTCTGTTCGCACGCCTTCTCTTTTATCACGTCTGCATCCTTCTCTCTATCACCCCTCTTTCCAAGGACGGAGACCGTCTGATCGGTACTGATTCTAGTCCTCCTGTTTTCTTGTGGCTTCTTGATCTGAACAGCAGTTCCACTTGTGGGGGTCATCGTCCCTGTCTGTGAGCCTACTGGAAGGTTGTTCGGAGTATCAAGCACACCATCCACCCCTCCTGAAGGCAAGGGAACGACGCCAGCAGGCACAATGAACTGGGGAACCGGGCCGAAACCCGGCTCCTTCGAATCTTCCATCCCAGCATTCTGAAGCCCCTCTGTCGCATGACCCAGGGGTGCAGGTTTGGCCGGGCTCCCCTTGCTGTCCGCCATGAGGTCCTTGGCAGGATCGGAGTCCGCCTTTAGGAACCTCGTGGGTGCTACCCCGCCTCCAGCAGCTTTGGTTACAGGCTTGTCCAGGGGCGCTTGCTGCTTTGTCTGGGTAGTCCCGTTAGATACTTTCAGTGCACTGACCGCCGCTATCGCCTCCTGCACCATCAGGTTCGAGAGCACCTCCTCGGGGATCATCTCGTAGTCAGGTTTCGCCAGTCTAGCTGAGCTCTCTCTGTGCACTTCCTTGCCGAAACTAAGGAGCCGGCGGGCGCTATTTGCTACCGGGGCGACATATCCCCCTCTACTGCTACTATTTTTGTATGGGGAGGCGCGCATTGTTGCCGTGTACCTCATCTCTTGGAGGTCCTCCGGCAACTTACAATCGCGTTGGTCATGCCCAAGGAAGCCACAAAACCCACAAAAACATGGTACTCTCTCATACTTAACCTCTAAAAAGAAAATCTCATTTTTTGCCTTGTCGTGGGAGGTGATTTTACTACGGAGGGGCTCATCTACATCATGGCTCACTCTAACCCTAATGAAGTCACCCCACAGCTTACCATGGATATTTGTGTCCACCTCAAGGACCTCGCCTAGTTTCTCACCAAGCTTCCAGGCCACCTCTTCATCCAGCATGATTGGTGGCACATCATGGATGCGAACCCAAACTGGCATGTGAGCAACCTCAACATTAGCTGGCCGAGCGCCACCGTCCACAGCCACCATTAGGAAGGCGTCGCCTTTGTGAGTCCAGGGGCCGTTCTCGAGAATGAAACGACGATCACCCTCCCGCTCAAACTCCAGCAGGAAACGATTGTTCTTGAGGGGCTTGTAGTTGAGGCGGCCGCGGAGCCCCCACTTTCTCTTGAGCTCATCGAAGAGGCCCTCATTGCTATAGGGCAGGGGTGAGAAGAAGAGCCCCACAGCAATCGAGCGGGTCATCATCGCAGCTCTCTCTCTGGTGAGGTCCAACTCCACTACGTCATCGATCCCTGGGTTCAGGTTCACCGGGAATCTTGGGGCGATGACGTCGCCGCCAGCTCCGAGCCTCCTCATGGCAGCCCTCCCACCTTGGGCGTGGGAGGACTCACCCCGCAGAAACACCCTGGCGAGGCTGCAGCCGTCACCGGCACGGCCTGCAGCGGCCCCGCCTTCCATGGGTGCCTTGTTCTTTTGGTTGTCCTTGTTCGCCATGGAGAAGGGGTTTGCACTTGAGGAGACAGTGTTGGTGATGGGAGGTTTTGATCCATCCCTCGATGATCCTTTTATACTTGGTTCCTGTTGCTGGTCCGATCCAATCATCATACGGTCTGCCGATTTGATAGGTGATTCCTTCCCTCCTATGTGATCTCTTTCCTCTTTCTGTGGATCCATGATCCCTCCGCCCTTGTCAGGGGGATCCGTGTCGTACGAGCAGGCCTTTCCTGGGGATCTTGATTTGCATCCCCTCTCCCCTAAGCCCTGCATTAGATCCTCTCTCATCTCCTTCAGCCTTTCACCGATTTTCCTCAGCGCATCACCCGCTCGGGCAGGTGATCTGGTTGCTTCGCCCGACCGATTCCGCGCAACCCCATCCTTTTCTGCAGCGATCTTGACGATCGCCTTCCTGGCTCTGAGCCATGCCTCTCTCAGTCCCAGGGGATCTACTTCCTTCACGGGCCCTCTCTTTCCAACGAGTGACGGTCTTGTTCATTCCTACGAAGCAAAGATCTTGTTCACCCCCATGAAGTGGATATTTTGTTCATTGAGGGCCTTGGATATATTCGGTACAAGAGTTGCCTTCATCCGACCAGGAAGGGAGCGAAGATGCAAATGTTTCTCTTTTTTTTAAAGGGAGGCAAAAAAATTGCCTCATCGATTAATTTTGGAGAAGAGAATTGCCCAATTAATTAATGAAAATTGGGCAAGAAAACGGTCACCAACCAACCATTCGTGGACTACTCACAGAGCATGCAATCCCATAAGCACACGATCAGCCCAACAACCATACCCAAGTAACCCAACTCACAATGACCACCAACCCCTACAAAGAAACCCCCTCGAGCGAAGACCACAACACCACCAAAACCACAAAGGCAAGCCATACCCTATGAACAATCCAAGAGACTGATTGACCATCCATCAAGCAACTGCAGACGCCTTTGCTGTGGCGGCACTCTTCTTACTTTTGCTTCTGAGAGTCTTCTCCACAACCGTCTTGCCAGATCCAGGACTAGCCGCCTCCAAACAATTTGAGCAAACTGTGAAGCTCTACCTCGAAGAGAATCAGATCAACCTTGTCAGGCACAGTTTCCACGTGGCCAATGGTCACGTGCGAATGGGTGACGGCAACATCAAAACCTCCATCATCCACCAGGGCGAGCGGTTAGCTGGGCTCCAAAGGAGCACGCGCCAACATACCGACGTCACCAACATCATCGGCCATAGGAACCACCGACACGATGGACTCAAGCGCCTCTAGTTTCACATGACATAGGTGAATCCTGCCCCTCGCATGAGGTCGCCGACGAGTCCACCTTCAATTGCTCCACAGACAGAGGCGAAATCGGTTCTCTACATGGCTCCAGATGCTCTGGCATGATCTGTAGCATCGGAGCCACAACCACATCGATGCATGAACCCTAAGAGGCAGACAACGACAAGATGACCCTAGCAGGGGGAGAAACATCCATGAAGCCCAGCTCCACTCTTGTCCTCAAGGTTGACATGAAGCACAACCAAGGGGCGAGACACATCAAATGGTCTGCAGTACCATACGGCACCTGAGAGAGCTCGCTCCAGAAAGTTTCCCATCTTAAGCATCCAACTCTGCATGGAGTCAACAACATCGCGTAGGGGTTAAACCATTTCCTCGAGCCGAAAGGAAGCAATGCCGAGGAGCTCCGAGCGCAGCAACTCCACCTGCCCCTCCAAGGCAGACCGCAACGGCATATCTGCCAAGGCACAGAGGCAACAGGAGCAGAAACAATCAACGTCCAAGAATCATGACAAAACGTCTTGGAGAGGAGTGGGCTTCTATATGAGCTTGGCGAGAAGCCAGATCTTGACGGTGCTCGGTGCAAATGTCAACTATCCCATATCACCCTTCAAAAAAACTATCCTATTTCAGTTTTAGAATTTGTTTTTTTGCGGGTAGGTTTTAGGCACTGCTAACCCTAGATATATTGAGTTAATTGCACAAAACTACCACATTTTTGGCTCGGTTTGCATAAAACCAATTACTCACTGTTTTTTTCAAAAGCCATCGAGTTTTAGTACTACATCCGTCTGGGTTTATTGGTCTCCTTCGTATTTTGTGCCAAACTTTGATCGTAGATTTGACTATCAAAGTATAAGTTGTATATCACAAAACCTGTATTATTGGATTCATATTTGAAAGAGGTTTCCAATGATACTATTTTCTGGGTATATTTTAATATTTAAAATAAAGGTCAAAGTTTGACCTAAAATATAAAAAGGGGTAGTAAAGCAGGTAGTAAACCTTTTGTAGAAAACCCTGATTGAGTAGATATTTCCACCCGATATAGTTTCTATATACGGAGCTTCTACCGTAACTTGGTTCACCAGATATTTCATCGAGTGCGAATCAACCTATGGTTGAGTTGGTTAGGTGGACAGTGGTATTCCCAACCCATCAGGGTTTAAATCCTGGTGCTCGCATTATTCCTGGATTTATTTCAGGATTTCCGGCGATGCGCGTGGGAGGAGACGTTTCCGTCGACGACGAGGCGCCTACGGTGACTTCGTAAATCTCAAGATGATATGCCGGCTCAGTCTCTCGGAGGTGCTCATAGGGATAGGGTGTGTGTGCGCGCGCTTATAAGGGTTAGTGTATGCGCGTGTATATGAGCGCTTATGTCTGTACTTATGTTAAAAAAAAAGACATTTCATCGAGTAGCAGTAGTACTATCTCGAAATATCTTCTCTTTCCGGAAGTAGTCCCGGCACACTTTTCTCCCCGGCGCCACGTGGACCGTGCCCGCACGGCCAGGACGCCTCCCACGTACGCGCACGGGGCTTCCTTCCGTGCCGCACCCGCACATAAAACAAACCAGAAACAAATAAGAAAAGGGTAAAGCGGGTCGGAAGGGGAGAAAAGTAAGCGCCGCGCACCGCAATCGGAACGGAAATCCCCCGAATCCGTCGCCGGAATCCATCCATCGAGCGATCCATCCGGCCGGACGGCGAGGCGGGAGCAGGAGGGGAGCGGCGGAGATGGTGAGCGCCTTCTTCCTCTTCTGCGGGTGCGTGGAGCAGGCCAACGTGGCGGTGGTCGAGAAGTGGGGCCGCTTCCTCCGCCTCGCCGAGCCGGGCCTCCACTTCTTCAACCCCTTCGCCGGCGAGCTCGTCGCCGGGACCCTCTCCACCCGCGTCCAGTCGCTCGACGTCAAGGTCGAGACCAAGACCAAGGTTCGCCTCCCTTCCTTCCTGCCACGTCACGATTGCTCTGCTCTGCTCTGTTCCCCCCTGGATTGATGGATGACGGCCTGCCCTAGATCGATCGATCGCCGTTCTCACTCGACGGCGCTAGATTCGCGATTAATACTGACCAACTGCTGTAAGAGAAGCAGATGCAGTTGCTCCTGCTGGGATGGTTGCCCAACTATCTGCAGCGTCGGGAAGGTGGTTGCCATGAGTTGAAACACCCCTGGCCAAGCCTGCAAAAATCGCCAAATTAAGAACTCTCTGCGCCCGGGGCCCATCCCTGCCCCTGTGTCTGGTCCAGTGGAGCGACCCTGTCAATAATGTCATGTTACTAGTTTCTACTTCAGTAGACACATAATAATGCATATGTGTTTGCGGGTTGTTGCAATCCCCATGGAAGCTAGTGGGGAAATTTTGTTTTGCCGTTCCAAACCAGTTCTGGGTTGTCCTTTGGGAGGTGCTTGGTAGTTCAAAGATCAAATAATTGTCGTGTTACAGTGAGATCGCTGCACGCAGGGATGCTAGCTATGGCCGCTCAAGTATCTCTGAATGTGAGGAAAAATAGAGTAGTGTTACGTCTTGGGATGATATTAATATTGGCCGAGAAATTATGTGTGGAAGTGGGAGAACATTGCTTGCACAATGTTGGGTCATCTGCAACTGAATTGGGTTTATAGCTGGAGCAAACCTTCCTTTTTATCTAATTTTTCTTCTGATGGTAGATGTTAGGAAACTCGGCCATAATAACCCAATCGTTCACACATTCTGAGTTTCTGACCATATGATGGATAGGCCATAGTAGTTAAAAATCAAAGGGAAATATGTGTCATTGAAGGGCCATTGTCATAACATCGATGGCTTTGCTTGTTTCTATACTTGCTGAAACAACCGATGATCTCTTTTTCCCTGCAGGATAATGTGTTTGTTCAGCTGATCTGTACAATTCAATACCGGGTTGTTAAGGAGAATGCAGACGATGCATTCTACGAGTTGCAGAATCCCCAACAGCAAATTCAGTCCTACGTCTTTGATGGTAAATATTAGTATCTTGCTGTGCCGTTTATACTGTTTCTTCAAAGCCTAAGCTGGTGGCTGGTGTTCTTTTTCTGCAAAATAGTGGTTCGAGCCATAGTTCCAAGAATGGAGCTGGACAGTCTTTTTGAGCAAAAGAATGATGTCGCAAAGGCTGTACTTGAGGAGCTTGAAAAGGTAACTCCATTAACCTATTTTCCTTGTTACGTGTATTACATACGGCCATGGCACATTGTTACATGTATTTAAATCAGTCTGCTGGATTGATCAGCAATTTGTTTTTGTAACTGCTGAAAATGCTATTCTGATGATACCGACAGATGTTACTACACTTTTGGGAAACTTGGATTTATGATTCACTTTAATACCACTGAAGTAGTTCAGTTCAACTTATCTCACTGCTCAGACAAGTACATGGTTATCAAATTATAAACATCATGTTTGTTTATTTCTTCCTCTGACGATTGGTTTTAATTTCTGAGAACCAAAATCTTGTCTGATCTGTACCATAGTTCAAAGAAGCGCTAGGCGTTAATTGTGCGTTTTGCCACCGCCTTGCGCTTTACTGACCAAAGCGCATGCTTATGCGCACTTATGCACAGATTAAGCGTAGTTATGTGCAATGCGTTTTGCCAACGCCTAGAGCCTAGGCGCGCTTAAGCGCTCGCTTAGGCGCACCTTTTTTAACTATGATTTGTACAATGCTATCTGTTGCTTAACCTTATTTTTATTGCTGATTGCTAATGTGTGTTTGTCCCCTAAAAGAACGGTTCCCCCCTCCATTATTGGCAATGCTTTGTAGTTTCTTGTTGTACCATCTCTTGAGGAACTGATCGTGTGTTATGTACATCATCTTCTTGGATGGTCTGCTGAGCACTGGTATTTTTGGCCTTGCATGGAAACTTGATGAATGCTACCTCTGTTTGTCCAGGTGATGTCAGATTATGGTTACAGCATTGAGCACATTCTCATGGTTGACATCATCCCTGATGCTGCTGTTCGCAGAGCAATGAACGACATAAATGCAGGTATAATGCTGTTTTGAGCAGTAGTGTATCTGTATCCAGAGTCCTGTTTTCAGGTTGTGCAGCCTAGGAAATGTTTATTACATGCTGGATTGTCTTCAAAACTTATCTCAGTTCTTACCCAACTCTTAAATTGCTGTCTTCTCTTCTCATGCTTCATATGGTTGTTCTCTAATAGAGTACACTTGTTTAGGTTCTAAGCAGTTCTGTTTATATGCAATGTGTGCTCACTTTAGCCTGTCAACCCTTGTCACACAGCCCAACGGCTCCAGCTTGCGAGCGTCTACAAAGGAGAAGCGGAGAAGATCCATCTGGTGAAGAAGGCGGAAGGGGAGGCCGAGGCCAAGTACCTGTCGGGGGTCGGCATCGCCAAGCAGCGGCAGGCCATCACGGACGGCCTGCGGGAGAACATCCTCAACTTCTCGCACTCGGTGTCGGGCACGAGCGCCAAGGAGGTGATGGACCTGATCATGGTCACCCAGTACTTCGACACCATCAAGGAGCTCGGGGACAACTCGAAGACCACCACGGTGTTCATCCCCCACGGCCCGGGCCACGTCAAGGACATCGGCGACCAGATCCGCACCGGCATGATGGAGGCGTCGAGCAGCGGCCTGTAGGCCCATGGCCGTCTGCCACGTGTATGGTTTGGCTGGATGGGTTTTCTGCGTGAGGCGGGGAGAGTTGATCTGTTTATATATATATTGTTAGAGTTATAGTAGACTACTTATTTATTTGTTTTTAGTGTGTAATAATACGGGCGCAGGGACTTGGTTGTGCATGAAGATTGTCGAATTCTGGTATTATATAATCATAAAATGGGGAACATTTTTGTGTTAGAATTTACATTGGGTTTACTTCTTGTTTGAGATGTGATGGGAACTATTCCGCTCCAATTTATTTGAAGTTCTAGCTTTGCACTAATTTGGCCAACGCTTCGGGGCCATGGCATGGCGACTCGCCGCTCCTGGGTCAAGAGTTGTAGCTGCCAGGAGCGGTGCGGACTCCACTGTGCATGACAAATGGTAGTTGTTCTATATCAGGCGTCAGATAGATGAGGGAACAGGACACTCCCACGTCGACCTAAATGGACTGGAAGAGTTGTGGCCCATTTACGTTGTTCTAATTTTTGTGCAAAAATATATATTAACTAAATAAAAAATATTATGTATAGAAAATAGTAGATTTATAAATGAAAAGAAAAAGCAAAAAAAAAAAGATAAAGAAAAGAAAAACGAGCAAAAAAAAGTGAAGACAAGAAACTGAAAAAACCCATGCATGGAACCTTCTAGAATCCTCATAATACCAGCTGGGGGAGTATCTTGACAAAAACGGATGGGGAGTACCTAAACAAAACCAGAACAAAAAAACTGCAAACAGAAAAAGAAAACCCGCAACGAACAAAGCAGTACCAAACCTGTTACTGGGCCTACCCAATTAATTATTATATTAGGTCGCCTGCGGGCGTCAAATAGGGATTCGCCGACTGATGAGTCCCGTCAAATAAGGTGCCACATTCGGTTCGCGCTTGGAAGCTGAATGCGAACCAGTTAGCTGCGGAGGTTCTCCGCCTTGGAATGAAAGGCAAGCATGAAGAAGCTGGCCAGCTTTTGGTGGTAAGTGCTGCAGCTGCTGTCGCTGTGTGTTGACTGTTGACAGGATTTCTTCTTCTTTATGCAAGAGCAAGATCACATGACCTCTTAACTGATGTTTGTTCATTTTCAGAGAGGAATGGAGGCTGTGCTGGGGGACCAAGACACTTGTGCTGATGAGCCTAGGCATGAGAAGGGAAGGACCTCAATCAGGTTAGTCTATGTTACGCCAGAGTTCATTTGCTTTACCTATTAGTACAATATTAGTTAACGCTGCGTTTGGATGTCTGTATCGGAGGCCTCCGTATTGAATTAGTTTCAATTCCAATTCGGTGAGGAAACTGTAATTCCAATTCGCCAGAACTCATGGAATCTCAAGGAGGTTTCAATACCAAATCATGTTTGGATGGCAAACTATGGAATTGCATCTTATTTGCATCAAATCAAAATTTATACAATGTGTGAGTATAATTGAATGATTATGTAGCAGTAAAATTAACAAATATTTTTAGAAATGCATGTGACACCCGTTTGGATGGCAAACTATGAAATATTTTAGAAATTACTAACAATAATAAGTGCTACAGCAACAACTTTTCAAAATAAAGTGCTCTGATGTACTGTGCTTCAAAAATCCAAACTTGGGCCTTTTTTGTGTAATTATAGATCCAACTGGTAAACCTCCTTTTTTTTTGACCCGGGCCATAACCCCTTTCCATTAAAAGCATAACGGAAATACAAAGTTCACCGCATACGACCCAACATAAACGACTACAGCATAAGGAAACTAGAAAGGGGTAAGGCGAGATCAAAGCATCACTGGGAAACCCACTATGAGCACCCGTCATCGAGCAGCTCATCGCGGGGCGAAAACCCAGTGACACCTAGCATCACACAAAACCTCTAGACCTAACAGAACCAGGCAAACTCCAACAGGAGCTATAACAGTCCAACACCACCATGCCCACGGGCAAACTAACAGAACCAGGCAAACTCCAACAGGAGCTATAACAGTCCAACACCACCATGCCCACGGGCAAACTCAAGGGAGACCAAAAACACTCGCGCAGGAGTGGAGTTAACCAAACTAGGCAGACATATCGATGAAGTTTCTTAGATGGTGCAGCAGCATCAGTTCGTCGTTGACGGTGGTGCACAGATCCTCATCATCGCCGACGCGTTCGACCTCAGCATCTTGGCTCCACGCTCCATGGACTCCCGGTCCTCACCAGCCATCAAACCTGCCCAGTATGTCAAAAAACCACA
This sequence comes from Triticum aestivum, assembly GCF_018294505.1. Lineage (NCBI taxonomy): Eukaryota > Viridiplantae > Streptophyta > Magnoliopsida > Poales > Poaceae > Triticum > Triticum aestivum. Next base: position 648,359,712 of record NC_057803.1, on the reverse strand, counting down.
AGCAGCATACACCACATTAAAAGGACTTTTAAGAGACTTGTGCTCAAAGGTAGCCTGATTGCGACTGATCCAAATCGCCCAGCACATAGCTGCCAAACCAAAAGTATAAAATTTAGCCCCATCAGGAAGGAAGATGTAACACCAGGAGAAATACTGCCAAAGGTTGTTTGGGCACAACGATGTGCCAAAAACACACCCAACTGTCCTCCACACCACCCTAGCCACAGGACAAGTGAAAAAGAGATGTTGTGAGGTTTCCACTTCATTACAAAACGAGCATTTAGGATTTCCTGCCCATTTTCGCCTTCTCATGACATCTCGAGTCAAAACCGCATCTTGGAATAGTTGCCAGAGAAAAATCTGAATTTTTAAAGGGATTTTTGCTTTCCATATCCACCTGAAATCACATCCTGCCAGATTTCTCTCCAGATAGGAATATACCGATTTGGTCGAGAATTTACCTTTACTCCCCAATCTCCATCGAATGCCATCTGTCTCATCGGAAAGATGCCAAGAGTTAACCACCCCAACCAGATCGTTCCACTGATCCATAAGAGGCGGGTGGAGGTTCCTTCTAAAAAGGTCATCACCCTCAAATTTTTTGAAGTCAGCAACTGTAATTTCCTGATAATTACAGATACTGAACAGGGCCAGGAATTTACAACGCAAGGGAGCAGCACCCCTAATTGGATCATTCCATACCCTGGCAACAAAATCTCCCTGACAACAAAATCTACTTATCTAAGCGCTCCAGCATTCCTCATAGGGCCTGGAACTTCATCGATCTTGTGTAACTAATATTCGGCCAGGGCAGATTACAAGTAAGTAACTATTGTACTTATCAGATAAATTTACAAGAGTTACACTGCAGCAACAGTAGAATTTACAAGATTCAGAAACTGCAAAGCAAAGCCAGGGAAGAACAAAGGGTAGACGAGGGGGATCTGGCAGCTGACCACAAAGAGGAGATGGGGAACCGGCAGCACAGGAGGAGGGGTCTGGTGGGAGGCACGCCGGAGCACGGGAAGAGGAGGAGGAGCGGCGGCGGACGGGGAGCGACAGGCCATGGCGGCCATGGGCAAGGGGAGATGCGGCAACCCTCTGGTCATGGGGTGGCAGAGGAGATGGCGAGGGGATGAGGAGAAGGTTCGGCGGAGGGATTGAGGAGGAGTAATGGCGGCGGGGATGAGGAGGAGGGCCAACAAGGGAGGTTACCTGGCGGCGCCGTCGGGGTGTTCCTCGGCGTCGCCTCCTCTAGGCGTGCGGGGTGGGGATGGCTGCTTCGGTCAAAGCGGGGGATAAAAGACGGGCTCGAAACGTTTTCTTTTGCGGGAGGCAAGAATACAGGCCAAATCGGAGGGGTTGGGCTCTGTATCGTGGAAGGCCTCGGCGTGTGGGATTGATTTCGTCGCTGTATTGGATCGATTTCAGACCGCTGTTTCCGTTGGCATGCCAAACGCCCGAATTGATGGTTTGACAATACGAAATCTAATTCAGGACCCCGATACAGACATCAAACGCAGCGTAATATGATTTTCTGATATGCATGTTAAGTGAGGCTTTCTCCTGTTTGTATTTGTTTAAACCAGTGCCGATCGTACTTGGCAGTTGCCACTGAAGTGAAGCGAGCCCATGTATACAAGGCACCTGACATACCCTTAGTTTTGTCATTTTGAAATAAGTAGAGTAGTACACAACAACTGTTAAATTTGAAGACGGCTCATGTACTGCTATGTGCAGATATTGTTAGTGCGTGATGCCCCCCAGTCGCGGCGTCCATGTTATTTTGAAAATTTAAACACGGCACAAACACGGCGCAAATTCATTGTAAACTTCGACGAGTTCGTTCAAACTTAAACATATTTTACAAAAAAAAACTACTAGGGGCCGCCACTCGCCGTCTCCATCACCGTTCCTCGCCGTCTGCCTCGCCGCTCGCCGCTCCCCGCCACCCGCCCTCGCAGTTCTCGCGCGCAGTACGAGGATGACAACGACGTGCTCGTCCTCGCGCCCGCGCTTGCGGGCTTCGATATCCTCTAGGGCCCGGCGCTGCCGGACCATCTCGTCGCGGAGGTAGTCGTCCCGCGCCCACTGCAGGGCGTCCTCGTCGGAGAAGCCGCGCCGGGCTATCTCCTCGTACTCCGCGGGGAGGCTGGGCTCCGGCTTGGGCTCGACGAGGACGAAGCGGCCGGATGGGGGGGGGGGTGGAGTCGCCGATGCGGAAGCCGGAGCTACGGGTGCGCGCACTGATCGGCGTGTCCTGGGGCTCCGGCTTGACAGGGCGGAGGCAGGGAGAGCCCGACGAGCGGCCGGACGAGGAGGAGGACGCGCCAGGCCGCTCCATACGCCTCGGCGTCCAGGAGCTCCCACGGCGGCGTGAGAAGGTCGGGGGAGCGGGGTACTCGAGGCACGGCGTGTTGCCGCCCTCGATGTACTCGAGGACGGCCTCCAACGTGCGGCCGGGTACGCCCCACCACCGGCGCCGGCCCTCGGAGCTGAGCCTGCCGGAGGGCACGACGCCGTTCGTCGCCTCGAGCTGCTCGACGTGTCGGCGACGGAAATAGGGCTCCCAGAGCGGGCTATCGGGGGTGTACCACGGGCCTTCCCTCGCCGCCCGCGGCAGGGACGCGCGGATGCGTGCGATCTCCGCACACCGCGCCGCCCCGGTGGGTGGTGGAGGCACCGGCACGCCGCCAGCGCTGATCCTCCACGCCTGGGCACCCGCATGTCCGGCGGGGCCGGTACTCGGCCTCGAAGAGGAAGCGAGCCTCGTCCTCGTGCAGATGGCGGCGCCCCAAACCATTCGCCGCCGCGCCGTCGCCTGGGAAGCGCTCGGCCATCCTTCTGAGCTGGAGACGGCGAGAGGAGGAAGAGGGAGAAGTGGGCGCGTCGGCGGTGTAGTGTGTGTGCGTATCTCCGGCGCGCTGGTTCTCAGCTTATATAGGCGGAGGCGTCGCAAGGTAGGCTTGGCCGGCGCGTTACGCGTGGCGGGAGGCGTGGCGGGCGAGGGGACTCGCGTCGTCCGGACTTCACTGCGCCGCCCGTGAGGCATCAATGGAGGCTGACCGGCGCGGCAGCACGCGCAGCTTTGGCATTGATTCGCCGCGGGAAACGAGGCGATGAGGACGACGAAGCGGCGAGAAGAGAGTCGAGTCGCTGACGCGGCTGGCCCATGGTGCTTTCGCGCCAAAAAATATTCGCCCGGCGCTCCTGAGCGCTCCCCAGCGTGCCGGGTTCGGGTTGGGTCCGCCGGCGTCAATTTCTGCCCGACCCGGCGAAAAATGGGCCTCTGGGGACGCGACTGGGCCGATTTTTTGGCGCCGGCGGCCGAAAAGTCGCCTGGCGGGCCTTGTTGGGGGCACGGCTGGAGATGCTCTTATATCTCATTGCTTTATTACTATATATGCTCCTATACTTTATCTGTTTGTTTAACATCCTATTGGCTACTTTTTCTAACCGCATGCATACGATCGATAAAGCATATTGCAGCTGAGCAGAGGAAAGGGGAAGAAGATGCTGACCTGCATGCTGCAAACATGATTATTCAGAACAAACATTACAACGTGTCTATAATAGATGCGTCGAGGATGAGTATGATGATTTTGGTGATGCTCCCAGAAGGAAGAGCAAAGATACAGGTGAGGAGGGGAAGAGCACCCATAGGCACATCTTAACCCAGAAAGAGCATTGTTTGTACTGTTTCGAGAACCCATCCATGCCAAAGCATTTGGTTGTAGCTGTAGGAAACTTTGCTTACCTGATGCTGCCTCAGTTTGAGCCTGTTGTTCCAGGGCACTGTCTTATTCTACCGTTGCAGGTATTTCGCGCCGTGCTTCAGTGAGAACCGAGTCACAGCTGATCTGGATTCCAATCATTTTTACTGATTCTTTGATTTTTGTGGTTGCAGCACGAGTCTGCAACTAGAGCAACTGACAGCGGAGGAGATTCGCAACTTCAAAAAGTGCCTCCTGTCAGTTGCTCCTTTTGTGGTTGGAAGATGCAACTAGAGCAACTCGACTAGATGTAAATAGTTTCAGGAGCAGTTGGAAGATGCACCAAGCAACAATTTTGTAGGAAAGATTGCGCTGTTGTTCTACACCATGTATTTGTGTTTGTACGGTTTTCTTGCAGAATCTGAAAGTTTCACAGGATACGGTTGTGAGAATTTGATGATTCTGTTAGGCTTCTAGTTGAAAGCAAATATCTGTTATCGAGCCCGTATGTATGTCACCGTTGATCATCATCGGTGATTAAACTATATGAATGAATAAAAAGGGAATGGGATTTCCCGCAGCAGTTGATGATGTGGTATCTGGAATCCATGCCTTCCCAGTCATACAAATGCTCGGCTGCTGATTCCAAGTGGCTTACTTTCATCCAGGCGCTAATTTACATTTTAAGAGTATAGTCCAACAGGTTTTTCTTCCCCCGTGTTTTGCCCTGAAAATGCAGACATTTCATAGAAAAAAGATTGAAAAATACAGTCCGTAGAGTTTTTCTTCCATGGTGTTTTTTCTTGAAAATCCAGACATTCATAAAAGGAAAATTTTTTTTACATTCTTGAGGTTTTGCAAAGAGTAAAGCAGGCGCTCTACCATCTGAGCTGCATCCCCTTACACTGTGCCAATAATTAAAAGCCCATATTAATTTTCTGACAACACATGTCATAATTTTTTTTCCCCGCAATGAGAAGCATCCTTTATTAACTGAAGTGCACCTCCTAACATCCCTCCCATTTCAGATTCAAATTCAACACCACTTCTTACATTCCACCCATCTTCTTCAATGATCATTGTCGTGGCCATCTCAAACTCATCATGTTCTTTCTCCTCCTCCGACTATGAGTTGTCAAAAAATTCTTAGACAAATCTCCCCTGTGTGAGTTGCATCACAAATAAAAAATATTAAAAGAAAAGGTGAACAGAAAAAGGGCATTGTGTTTGAACTCATTTTCATAATTATTCTAGTTTCTTTAATAGGTGGAATTACTATGGGGTAACGAGGTGGAGGCGGCAACTGTGTGTGACATGACAAATGTTTTTTTGAGGGAAAGCATGACATGACAGATGGGAAAATGCAATTTGGCGCTTCCCGCGCCCGATTTCACTCTTTTCATTTCGATACGTTCTAAGCAGGCCCACCCATAGTTCGTCTCTCCCATCACTAGTTTTAGGAACCTTCTAGAAAGTTCCCACTGGTTAGCTTAGGCTGGCTTATTTTTCTGTTTTTTCGGGCTTGATTTTTTTATTTTCATTTTTGTTTTTCTTATTGTTTTGTTCTTTCTTTTATCATTTTTATCAAAATCATGAACTTTTTCAAGCCACAAACCTTTTTCAAATTTGTGAATGTTTTATAAATCCATGATGAGTATTACTTCCTCGAGTGAAATTCCACATCAATTATTCTTTGTCACACGCATTTATAGTACGAGTAATTCCATGATGAGTTAAATAAATAATAATCATGTTGAATAAATGTTGAAAGCCACATAAATATCCAACACTCGTGTGTGTGTGTGCGCGCGCGCGCTAATTTATAATAATTATAAATTTTGAACAAACCAATACCAATAAATTTTCCTTCGTTATTTCTTCCAAATTTTTTTTGCAAACACAAACCACTTCGTCAATTATTATTTTTATACTGTAATATATTAATTCAAACCTTGATGTTTATCATGCAAATATTTCAACAATATTACAAATTTCTAGATTCACATTCGAACACAACATATGTTCCAAATGAAGTGCCACTTCAAACATCCCTCCCATTTCAGATTCAAATTCAACACCACTTCTTACATTCCACCCATCCTCTTCAACGATAGTCGTTGTGGGCATCTCAAACTCATCATCCTCTTTCTGCTCCTCCGCATATGAGTCGTAAAAAAATTCTGAGACAAATCTCAACTGAGCGGCTACATGTGCGCCAGTGTGCGAACTGGCCCCGGAAGCGTTGATTAGGAGCTCGATACGAGAGGTAATGTAGGAGTCCATGAACCACAGAATATGACAGGATCTTATTGCCGCCCGTGTGCGTCCGATTGTCGCAGCTTCACTAAAGCGAAGTGAGCCGACACAGGACGGCCCACTTCGAGCGAGCACCCGGTTTTCTTTCTGTATTGTTGTTACCGGTTTTCCTGGTTTGCTTCATGTTTTTCCTTTTTTTTCCTGCTTATTTTTTCCTGCTATTTTTTATTTTTTCTCTTCAAAAATTTAAAATTTTCAACAAAATTCAGAATTTCGTTTTTTGTTTATATTTTCGGAAAAGGCTAAAAAGTTAAAGTTTGGTCAAATTTTTTAAAAATGTTCACCTTTATCAAATTTTGTTCAAATTTTCTAAAAGAGGTCAGTTTTTTTATTATTTCTGTTCATGTTTCAAATTTTTTCATGGTCTTCAAATTTCGTGAACAATTCAAAAAACTTAAATTCAAAAAAAAATTCAGAATTTTGTTTTTAACATTCTAAAAAATTGTCCATGCTTTTCAAATGTTTATTTTTTTTTTCAAAATTTGTTAAGAATTCTAAATTTTTTGACAGAATTCAATTTTGTTTCACAATTTGGAAAACATTTCACATTGTTGAAATTTTCTATTCATGTTTCAAAAATTGTCACAACTTTTAGAAATTGGCCAATGTAAAAAACTGTTTAGAATTTAAAATGTGTGCATACTTTTTTAAAATATATTTTCTATTTTAATATTTGTTAAAATATGTAGCTTCTAAAACCGGTTTTCGTGTGAAAAATTGACTAAAATAATAAAGAAAAAATTGAAATTGGGTAACTGTCAAAGTGGGCCGGCCCCTTTGCGCCGCATTTCAGCGAAAACTACCTTGTTACTCCTACGGACGTCATACAGGAGCTCTCCAGGATATGGGCCCGGGGGAGTGTTCCTCGAGTACGAATAAGTCCATGATGAGTTAAATGAAAAATAATCATGTTGAATAAATGATGAGAGCCACATAAATATCCAACACTCTCGTGTGTGCGCGCGCGCGCTAATTTATAATAATTATAAATTTTGAACTAACTAATACCAATAAGTTTTCCTTCCTTATTTATTCCAAACTTTTTTGCAAAGACAAATCACTTCGTCAATTATTATATATTGTAATATATTAATTCAAACCTTGATGTTTATCATGCAAATATTTTAACAATATTACAAATTTCTGTATTCACATTCGAACACAACATATGTTCCAAATGAAGTGACACTTCAAAAACCCTCCCATTTCAGATTCAATTTCAACACCACTTCTTACATTCCACTCATCCTCTTCAACAGTCGTCGTTGTGGACATCTCAAACTCATCATCCTTTTTCTCCTCCTCTGAATGTGAGTCGTAAAAAAATTCTGAGACAAATGTCCTCTATGTCAATTGCATCACAAATATAATTTTTTTAAAAGAAAATGTGAAAGAAAAATGGCATTGCGTTTGAACTCATTTCCATAATTTTTCTATTTTTTTAATAGGTGAAATTACTATGGGTTAAAGAGCTAGAGGTGGCCACTATAACAGTTACACGATGAATGTCATCCAACATAATTATCATCACCGATCCAACGCCTACGAGCTTTTTACATATTGCTTTTGCTAAGTTAGTGTTGGGGAACGTTGCAGAAAATTAAATTTTTTCCTAGTGTTGCTAAGTTCATCTAAGCAACGAGTCAAGGGAGTGAGTTTGCATCTACATACCACTTGTAGATCGCGTACGGAAGCGTTCGAGGGAGCGGTGATGATGGAGTCGTACTCGATGTGATTCAGATCACCGGAGATCCTAGCGCCGAACGGACGGCACCTCCGCGTTCAACACACGTACGGAGCGTGTGACGTCTCCTCCTTCTTGATCCAGCAAGGGGGAAGGAGAGGTTGATGATGATGGCTCCAGCAGCAACACAACGACGTAGTGGTGGTGGAACAGCAGCACTCCGGCAGGGCTTCGCCAAGCACGTGACGGAGGAGGAAGAGGTGTAGCAGGGGGAGGGGGCGCCAGGACTTCAGGGTGCGGCTGCCCCTCTCCCCCCTCCCTTTATATAGGCCCCCAGGGGGGGCGCCTGCCCTGGGAGATTCAATCTCCCAAGGGGCGGCGGCCAAGGGGGGAGGAGTGCCCCCCAAGGCATGTGGTGCGCCCCCCCCACCCTAGGGTTTCAACCCTAGGCGCAGGGGGTGGGCCTAGGGGGGCGCACCAGCCCACTATGGGCTGGCTCCCCTCCCACTTCAGCCCATGGGGCCCTCCGGGATGGGTGGCCCCACCCGGTGGACCCCCGGGACCCTTCCGGTGGTCCCGGTACAATACCGGGTGACCCCGAAACTTTCCCGATGGCCGAAATACCACTTCCTATATATAATTCTTTACCTCCGGACCATTCCGAAACTCCTCGTGACGTCTGGGATCTCATCCGGGACTCCGAACAACATTCGGTATACTGCATACTCATATTCATACAACCCTAGCGTCACCGAACCTTAAGTGTGTAGACCCTACGGGTTCGGGAGACACGAAGTCATGACCGAGACGGCTCTCGAGCAATAACCAACAGCGGGATCTGGATACCCATGTTGGCTCCCACATGCTCCTCGATGATCTCATCGGATGAACCACGATGTCGAGGATTAGAACAACCCCGTATACAATTCCCTTTGTCATTCGGTACGTTACATGCCCGAGACTCGATCGTCGGTATCCCAATACCTCGTTCAGTCTCGTTACCGGTAAGTCACTTTACTCGTACCGTAATGCATGATCCCATGACCGAACACTTGGTCACTTTGAGCTCATTGTGATGATGCATTACCGAGTGGGCCCAGCGATACCTCTCCGTCATACGGAGTGACAAATCCCAGTCTCGATCCGTGTCAACCCAACAGACACTTTCGGAGATACCTGTAGTGCACCTTTATAGTCACCCAGTTACGTTGTGACGTTTGGTACACCCAAAGCACTCTTACGGTATCCGGGAGTTACACGATCTCATGGTCTAAGGAAGAGATACTTGACATTGGAAAAGCTCTAGAAAAACGAACTATACGATCTTGTGCTATGCTTAGGATTGGGTCTCGTCCATCACATCATTCTCCTAATGATGTGATCCCGTTGTCAATGACATCTAATGTCCATAGTCAGAAACCATGACTATCTGTCGACCAACGAGCTAGTCAACTAGAGGCTCACTAGGGACATGTTATGGTCTATGTATTCACACGTGTATTACGATTTCCGGATAATACAGTTATAGCATGAATAAAAGACAATTATCATGAACAAGGAAATATAATAATAATGCTTTTATTATTGCCTCTAGGGCATATTTCCAACAGTCTCCCACTTGCACTAGAGTCAATAATCTAGTTACATTGTGATGAATCGAACACCCATAGAGTTCTGGTGTTGATCATGTTTTGCTCGCGAGAGAGGTTTAGTCAACGGATCTGCGACATTCAGATCCGTATGTACTTTGCAAATATCTATGTCTCCATCTTGAACATTTTCTCGGATGGAGTTGAAACGATGCTTGATGTGCCTGGTCTTCTTGTGAAACCTGGGCTCCTTGGCAAGGGCAATAACTCCAGTGTTGTCACAGAAGAGTTTGATTGGCCCCGACGCATTGGGTATGACTCCTAGGTCGGTGATGAACTCCTTCACCCAAATAGGTTCATGCGCTGCCTCCGAGGCTGCCATGTACTCCGCTTCACATGTAGATCCCACCACGACGCTCTGCTTGCAGCTGCACCAGCTTACTGCTCCACCATTCAACATATATACGTATCCGGTTTGTGACTTAGAGTCATCCAGATCTGTGTCGAAGCTAGCATCGACGTAACCCTTTACGGCGAGCTCCTCGTCACCTCCATAAACGAGAAACATGTTCTTTGTCCTTTTCAGGTACTTCAGGATATTCTTGACCGCTGTCCAGTGTTCCTTGCCGGGATTACTTTGGTATCTTCCTACCAAACTTACGGCAAGGTTTACATCAGGTCTGGTACACAGCATGGCATACATAATAGATCCTATGGCTGAAGCATAGGGGATGACACTCATCTCTTCTTTATCTTTTGTCGTGGTCGGGCATTGAGCCGAGCTCAATCTCACACCTTGCAATACAGGCAAGAACCCCTTCTTAGACTGATCCATTTTGAACTTCTTCAAAATCTTATCAAGGTATGTGCTTTGTGAAAGACCTATGAGGCGTCTCGATCTATCTCTATAGATCTTGATGCCTAATATATAAGCAGCTTCTCCAAGGTCCTTCATTGAAAAACACTTATTCAAGTAGGCCTTAATGCTGTCCAAGAATTCTATATCATTTCCCATCAAGAGTATGTCATCTACATATAATATGAGAAATGCTACAGAGCTCCCACTCACTTTCTTGTAAATGCAGGCTTCTCCGTAAGTCTGCATAAACCCAAACGCTTTGATCATCTCATCAAAGCGAATGTTCCAACTCCGAGATGCTTGCACCAGCCCATAAATGGATCGCTGGAGCTTGCATACTTTGTCAGCGTTCTTAGGATCGACAAAACCTTCCGGCTGCATCATATATAGTTCTTCCTTAAGATGCCCGTTAAGGAATGCCGTTTTGACGTCCATCTGCCATATCTCATAATCATAGTATGCGGCAATTGCTAACATGATTCGGACGGACTTAAGCTTCGCTATGGGAGAGAAAGTCTCATCGTAGTCTATCCCTTGAACTTGCCGATAAACCTTAGCGACAAGTCGAGCTTTATAGATGGTGACATTACCATCCGTGTCCGTATTCTTCTTAAAGATCCATTTGTTTTCTATCGCTCGCCGATCATCGGGCAAGTCAGTCAAAGTCCATACTTTGTTTTCATACATGGATTCTATCTCGGATTTCATGGCTTCAAGCCATTTGTTGGAATCTGGGCCCGCTATCGCTTCTTCATAGTTCGAAGGTTCACCGTTGTCTAACAACATGATTTCCAGGACAGGGTTGCTGTACCACTCTGGTGCGGAACGTGTCCTTGTGGACCTACGAAGTTCAATAGTAACTTGATCAGAAGTACCTTGATCATCATCATTGTTTTCCTCTTTAGTTGGTGTAGGCATCACAGGAACATTTTCCTGAGCTGCACTACTATCCCGTTCAAGAGGTAGTACTTCATCGAGTTCTACTTTCCTCCCACTTACTTCTTTCGAGAGAAACTCTTTTTCCAGAAAGGATCCGTTCTTGGCAACAAAGATCTTGCCCTCGGATCTTAAGTAGAAGGTATACCCAATGGTTTCCTTAGGGTATCCTATGAAGACGCATTTTTCCGACTTGGGTTCGAGCTTTTCAGGTTAAAGTTTCTTGACATAAGCATCGCATCCCCAAACTTTTAGAAACGACAACTTAAGTTTCTTCCCAAACCATAATTCATACGGTGTCGTCTCAACGGATTTAGACGGTGCCCTATTTAAAGTGAATGTAGCTGTCTCTAGAGCGTATCCCCAAAATGATAGCGGTAAATCGGTAAGAGACATCATAGACCGCACCATATCCAATAGAGTGCGATTTACGACGTTCGGACACACCGTTATGCTGAGGTGTTCCAGGCGGCGTGAGTTGTGAAACGATTCCACATTTTCTTAAGTGTGTACCAAAATTCGTGACTTAAATATTCTCCTCCACGATCTGATCATAAGAATTTTATCTTTTGGTCACGTTGATTCTCTACCTCATTCTGAAATTCCTTGAAATTTTCAAAGGTCTCAGACTTGTGTTTCATCAAGTAGACATACCCATATCTACTCAAGTCATCAGTGAGAGTGAGAACATAACGATATCCTCCGCGAGCCTCAACGCTCATTGGACCGCACACATCAGTATGTATGATTTCCAACAAGTTGGTTGCTCGCTCAATTGTTCCGGAGAACGGAGTCTTGGTCATCTTGCCCAAGAGGCATGGTTCGCATGTGTCAAATGATTCATAATCAAGAGACTCCAAAAGTCCATCAGCATGGAGCTTCTTCATGCGCTTGACACCAATGTGACCAAGGCGGCAGTGCCACAAGTATGTGGGACTATCATTATCAACTTTACATCTTTTGGTATTCACGCTATGAATATGTGTAACATTACGCTCGAGATTCATTAAGAATAAACCATTGACCATAGGGGCATGACCATAAAACATATCTCTCATATAAATAGAACAACCATTATTCTCGGATTTAAATGAGTAGCCATCTCGTATCAAACGAGATCCAGATACAATGTTTATGCTCAAACTTGGCACCAAATAACAATTATTAAGGTTTATAACTAATCCCGTAGGTAAATGTAGAGGTAGTGTGCCGACGGCGATCACATCGACCTTGTAACCATTCCGGACCCGCATCGTCACCTCGTCCTTCACCAGTCTCCGCTTATTCCGCAGCTCCTGCTGTGAGTTACAAATATGAGCAACGGCACCGGTATCAAATACCCAGGAGTTACTACGTGTTGGGGAACGTTGCAGAAAATTAAAAAATTTTCCTACGATTTCACCAAGATCCATCTATGAGTTCATCTAAGCAACGAGTCAAGGGAGAGAGTTTGCATCTACATACCACTTGTAGATCGCGTGCGGAAGCTTGCAAGGTGATGATGTAGTCGTACTCGACGTGATTCGAATCACCGATGACCAAGTGCTGAACGGACAGCACCTCCGCGTTCAACACACGTACGGGACGGGAGACGTCTCCTCCTTCTTGATCCAGCAAGGGGGAAGGAGAGGTTGAGGAAGACAGCTCCACCGGCAGCACGATGGCGTGGTGATGGTGGAGAGGCAGTACTCCGACAGGGCTTCGCCAAGCATACAACGGAGGAGGAGAGGTGTTGGGGAAGAGAGGGCTGCGCCTTGAAGGGTGGTGCGGCTGCCCTCCCCTCACCCCTCTATTTATAGGGGGAAGGGAGAAGGGGGCCGGCCCCCTAGAACCCATCTAGGGGGGGGGTGCGGCGGCCTAGGGGAGAGGGGAGAGGGTGGCTTGCCCCCCAAGCCAAAGGGGGCGCCCCCTCTAGGGTTCCCCCCTCAACCATAGGCGCATGGGCCCAAGGGAGGGGTTGCGGCCAGCCCACCAGGGGCTGGCTTCCTGCCCCACGCAGCCCATGTGGCCCCCCGGGAGGGGTGGCCCCTCCCGGTGGACCTCCGGAACCCTTCCGGTGGCCCCGGTACAATACCGGTATGACCCCGAAACTTCCCGGTGTCCGTTTGACAACTTCCCATATATAAATCTTTACCTCCGGACCCTTCCGGATCTCCTCGTGACGTCCAGGATCCCATCCGGGACTCCGAACAACATTCGGTAGTCACATACTAGTCTTCCTAATAACCCTAGCGTCACCGAACCTTAAGTGTGTAGACCCTTTGTCAATCGGTACGTTACTTGCCCGAGACTCGATCGTCGGTATCCCAATACCTTGTTCAGTCTCGTTACCGGCAAGTCACTTTACTCGTACCGTAATGCATGATCCTGTGTCCAACACCTTGGTCACATTGAGCTCATTATGATGATGCATTACCGAGTGGGCCCAGAGATACCTCTCCGTCATACGGAGTGACAAATCCCAGTCTCGATCCGTGTCAACCCAACAGCTACTTTCGGAGATACCTGTAATGCACCTTTATAGTCACCCAGTTACGTTGTGACGTTTGATACACCCAAGGCACTCTTACGGTATCCGGGAGTTACACGATCTCATGGTCGAAGGAAGAGATACTTGACACTGGCAAAGCTCTAGCAAAACGAACTATACGATCTTTTATGCTATGCTTAGGATTGGGTCTTGTCCATCACATCATTCTCCTAATGATGTGATCCCGTTATCAACGACATCCAATGTCCATAGTCAGGAAACCATGACTATCTGTTGATCACAACGAGCTGGTCAACTAGAGGCTCACCAGGGACATATTGTGGTCTAAGTATTCACACGTGTATTACGATTTCCGGATAATACAGTTATAGCATGAATAAAAGACATTTATCATGAACATTGAAATATAATAATACTTTTATTATTGCCTCTAGGGCATATTTCCAACAGTCTCCCACTTGCACTAGAGTCACCAATCTAGTTACATTGTGATGAATCGAACACCCATAGAGTTCTGGTGTTGATCATGTTTTGCACGCGAGAGAGGTTTAGTCAGCGGATCTGCGACATTCAGATCCGTGTGCACTTTGCAAATCTCTATGTCTCCCTCTTGAACATTTTCACGGATGGATTTGAAACGACGCTTGATGTGCCTGGTCTTCTTGTGAAACCTGGGCTCCTTGGCGAGGGCAATAGCTCCAGTGTTGTCACAGAAGAGTTTGATCGGCCCCGACGCATTGGGTATGACTCCTAGGTCGGTGATGAACTCCTTCACCCAAATCGCTTCATGCGCTGCCTCCGAGGCTGCCATGTACTCCGCTTCACACGTAGATCCCGCCACGACGCTCTGCTTGCAGCTGCACCAGCTTACTGCTCCACCATTCAACATATACACGTATCCGGTTTGTGACTTAGAGTCATCCAGATCTGAGTCGAAGCTAGCGTCGACGTAACCCTTTACGACGAGCTCTTCGTCTCTTCCATAAACGAGAAACATGTCCTTCGTCCTTTTCAGGTACTTCAGGATATTCTTGACCGCTGTCCAGTGTTCCTTGCCGGGATTACTTTGGTATCTTGCTACCAAACTTACGGCAAGGTTTACATCGGGTCTGGTACACAACATGGCATACATAATAGATCCTATGGCTGAAGCTTAGGGGATGACACTCATCTCTTCTTTATCTTTTGCCGTGGTCGGTGACTGAGCCGAGCTCAATCTCACACCTTGTAACATAGGCAAGAACCCCTTCTTGGACTGATCCATTTTGAACCTCTTCAAAATCTTATCAAGGTATGTGCTTTGTGAAAGACCTATGAGGCGTCTCGATCTATCTCTATAGATCTTGATGCCTAATATATAAGCAGCTTCTCCAAGGTCCTTCATTGAAAAACACTTATTCAAGTAGGCCTTAATGCTGTCCAGAAATTCTATATTATTTCCCATCAAGAGTATGTCATCTACATATAATATGAGAAATGCTACAGAGCTCCCACTCACTTTCTTGTAAACGCAGGCTTCTCCATAAGTCTGCATAAACCCAAACGCTTTGATCATCTCATCAAAGCGAATGTTCCAACTCCGAGATGCTTGCACCAGTCCATAAATAGATCGCTGGAGCTTGCATACTTTGTTAGCGTTCCGAGGATCGACAAAACCTTCCGGCTGCATCATATACAGTTCTTCCTTAAGATGCCCGTTAAGGAATGCCGTTTTGACGTCCATTTGCCATATCTCATAATCATAGTATGCGGCAATTGCTAACATGATTCGGACGGACTTCAGCTTCGCTACGGGAGAGAAAGTCTCGTCGTAGTCAATCCCTTGAACTTGTCGATAACCCTTAGCGACAAGTCGAGCCTTATAGATTGTAACATTACCATCCGCATCCGTCTTCTTCTTAAAGATCCATTTGTTTTCTATCGCTCGCCGATCATCGGGCAAGTCTGTCAAAGTCCATACTTTGTTTCCATACATGGATTCTATCTCGGATTTCATGGCTTCAAGCCATTTGTTGGAATCCGGGCCCGCCATCGCTTCTTCATAGTTCGAAGGTTCATTGTTGTCTAACAACATGATTTCCAGGACAGGGTTGCCGTACCACTCTGGTGCGGAACGTGTCCTTGTGGACCTACGAAGTTCAGCAGTAACTTGATCTGAAGTACCTTGATCATCATCATTGTTTTCCTCTTCAGTTGGTGTGGGCATCACAGGAACGGTTTCCTGCGCTGCGCCACTTTCCCGCTCAAGAGGTAGTACTTCATCGAGTTCTACTTTCCTCCCACTTACTTCTTTCGAGAGAAACTCTTTTTCCAGAAAGCATCCGTTCTTGGCAACAAAGATCTTGCCTTCGGATCTTAAGTAGAAGGTATACCCGACAGTTTCCTTAGGGTATCCTATGAATACGCGTTTTTCTGACTTGGGTTCGAGCTTTTCAGGTTGAAGTTTCTTGACATAAGCATCGCATCCCCAAACTTTTAGAAACGACAACTTAGGTTTCTTTCCAAACCATAATTCATACGGTGTAGTCTCAACGGATTTAGACGGTGCCCTATTTAAAGTGAATGTAGCTGTCTCTAGAGCGTATCCCCAAAATGATAGCGGTAAATCGGTAAGAGACATCATAGACCGCACCATATCCAATAGGGTGCGATTACGACGTTCGGACACACCGTTTCGCTGAGGTGTTCCAGGCGGCGTGAGCTGTGAAACGATTCCACATTTCCTTAAGTGTGTACCAAATTCGTGACTTAAGTATTCTCTTCCACGATCTGATCGTAAGAATTTTATCTTTCGGTCACGTTGATTCTCTACCTCATTCTGAAATTCCTTGAACTTTTCAAAGGTCTCAGACTTGTGTTTCATTAAGTAGACATACCCATATCTACTCAAGTCATCTGTGAGAGTGATAACATAACGATATCCTCCGCGAGCCTCAACGCTCATTGGACCGCACACATCGGTATGTATGATTTCCAACAAGTTGGTTGCTCGCTCCATTGTTCCGGAGAACGGAGTCTTGGTCATTTTGCCCAAAAGGCATGGTTCGCACGTGTCAAACGATTCATAATCAAGAGACTCTAAAAGTCCATCGGCATGGAGCTTCTTCATGCGCTTGACACCAATGTGACCAAGGCGGCAGTGCCACAAGTATGTGGGACTATCGTTATCAACTTTAAATCTTTTGGCATCTACACTATGAACATGTGTAATATTACGCTCGAGATTCATTAAGAATAAACCATTGACCATCGGAGCATGACCATAAAACATATCTCTCATATAAATTGTGTTGGAAATATGCCCTAGAGGCAATAATAAAAGCATTATTATTATATTTCTTTGTTCATGATAATTGTCTTTATTCATGCTATAATTGTGTTATCCGGAAATCGTAATACATGTGTGAATAACAGACACCAACATGTCCCTAGTAGGCCTCTAGTTGACTAGCTCGTTGATCAATAGATAGTCATGGTTTCCTGGCTATGGACATTGGATGTCATTGATAACGGGATCACATCATTAGGATAATGATGTGATGGACAAGACCCAATCCTAAACATAGCACAAGATCGTATAGTTCGTTTGCTAGAGTTTTTGCAATGTCAAAGTATCTCTTCCTCCGACCATGAGATCGTATAACTCCTGGATACCGTAGGAGTGCTTTGGGTGTATCAAACGTCACAACGTAACTGGGTGACTATAAAGGTGCACTACAGGTATCTCCGAAAGTATCTATTGTTTTATATGGATCGAGACTGGGATTTGTCACTCCGTATGACGGAGAGATATCACTGGGCCCACTCAGTAATGCATCATCATAATGAGCTCAAAGTGACCAAGTGTTTGGTCACGGGATCATGCATTACGGTACGAGTAAAGTGACTTGCCGGTAACAAGATTGAACGAGGTATTGGGATACCGACGATCGAATCTCGGGCAAGTAACATATCGATTGACAAAGGGAATTGCATACGGGGTTGATTAAATCCTCGACATCGTGGTTCATCC